>NW_027418668.1:0-92691 GCF_009905375.1 Apium graveolens
CCTTTATCTATAGAGAGGGAAAGAGTATCTGTGTGATGCAAGGACATCCCAAATTTCTAAAGGCTAAAAGGGAAGAAACCAGAAGGTTGAAGAAAGAAGGAGTAAAACTCAAGGCTGACAAAAGAGCACAAGCAAAGCTTGAAAAACAGCTAAAGTCAAGCCAAGTTGAAGAAATGAAAGGAATTGAAGTCAGGGGTGAAGAAAAGATTGCTAACTTAGATGAGGTTCTTGGGAGCATATTTGGTGAAAATATGGAAGAAAGAGAGGAATGGCAGAAGGGAAACAGAAGAAAGGCCAAGGCACACAGAAGGAGTGAAGATAACCCTGAAGATACCAAATCTATATCCAAACCACTACCTTCCATACCTGAACCTTTTGTTGCTGATCCCTCTATAAATATCCATGGTGAACCAATCATTCCAAAAGAGGAACCTATTGATTGGGACAACATCACATTGCCTACCTTTTTAACCACTCTACCACTACCAAAGAAACATAAAAGAAAATCTAAATCTACACCTCCCCTAACCTCTAAGAAATTCACTCAAAAACAAAAACCTAACCCTAAGCCACCCATTTCTAAAGATGATTATGTTCACATCTGTGACATAAAAGAAGCTTCAGACATTAATCTCTATCTGGATGAGCTGGAGGAAGTAAGGGGAATAGCTGCCTACAGACAGCTACCAGAGAGATTGGTGTTCAGATATAAGGGAGCTGGGGAAAGAACATGGCCTCTCTACAGGATTCTAAATGAAGGCTACTCTACCTTGATCAGAGTCTTTTCAGCCATCAAAAAGGATTCTGGCTTTACCAGAACAGCCAAGACTGAAATTCTCAACAAGATTGCCAACATAAGGAAGACTTGGAGGGAACCAAATGCTTTGCCCAGAACCTTACTCATACAAGAAAGGGGAACTAAAATTCACAAATCACCTCATTGGTTGATGGAATTTAGAGATGACAAAGGAGTCAGAAGATTTTTCAGACTTGAAGACCAACTCAAGATTGCCAGCAATGAAACTCTCAAGGAAATGCAATCTAAGTTGGATATCAGTGATGAAGATGAAGCTGAATTCTTCAGACAACTCCAACTCCAATTTGAGGAAAATGACAAAGGGCTAGGAAAGAAAACCAGGGAACAAAGAAGAAAATGATGATTTGCTCAGGCTAGAGGAGCACCCTTGGAAATACTGTAAATCTTCAATTACCTCCTAGTACATACACTTTTGCAGCACTTTTTTATATTTCTACTTAGTTTCAATTCAAATATTTGTTAAGTGTTTTGTTATCATCAAGTTAATCCTGAATTTATGCCTACAGTTCTTATAGACATAAATAGGGGGAGATTGTTAGGAATATATGTGCATTAGTTTGATGATATGTTTAACAAAACACTTAAGTAGAAATTTAGTGTCTGTAGCCTCAACGGATAAGACCACTTTGGCTATCCGTTGATGGTGTAGCTTTACTTAGAAATAAGTCTAGTATTGTAGCATATTTCAGTCTCTGTATTTAAAATGTAATTCTTAGAAGTTGAGAGAAACTATGAGTCATGTTGACTACTAGATGATATGCAGATAGGAAGGCCAATTGTAAATATTTCATGCCTTGTAATTTTGTATAAATGAAGTGGTATCAACGGATGACTTAAAGACCTTCAACGGATGAGAAGCTAAGCTTCAACGGATGTCTCTAAAGCTTCAACGGATAACATCCTTCAACGGATGAGAGCATCAACGGATGAAAGCTTCAACGGATAACATCCTTCAACGGATGATGTCATCAACGGATGAAAGCTTCAACGGATGTTCTGCTAATTAGCCGTTGATAAGTGGTAGTTGTACCTACAAACAGAGGCACATGGGTTGACAGAGAAAAGCTGAGATGTGGTAGCCGAATTTCAGGATCAACAGAAAAAGCAGCCGTTCTTCTTTAGTACAAAGTTGCAATAGTCAACAAAGTACTTATTTTACTATTGTAATTTTATATTGTTTTTCACTTGTACACTTGGTAATATATAAACCAAGAAGAAGCTAGTAATTAGAGAGAGATTTTTCCAGAGCTGTTTAGAAATATCTTGAGAGAAAATTCATCTAGTTTGTACTAGGATGCAGCTGTGATCAACATTGTTGAACACAGATTTTCTAATATACCATCTCTGGTGGAACAACAAATCCACCAGAAAAGTTTTTAAAGTTTGTTGTGTTCTTTACATTTTGTGTTTGAATATATATCTGTCTGCATTAGCTCAAAGCAATTCATACACTTGTTCATCTAGAACACACTGCTTTAATAAACTTCTCAAAACCTGAAAAAGTTTTGAGATTTACATTCAACCCCCCTTCTGTAAATCTCATTGTTAGTCCTCTAGGAATAACAGTGACTTACATGGTTGATTACAGCCAAAATGTGGTACAAAATTAACTTGTATGAAATTGGCATTAATAGGTTGTAAAAGGATGTCAAATTGGATGTATATGATGTTAACATGTTAATTGTTGTATATATGGTGGAAAGTGACTCTTATAGGGGTGCAAAGTGACTCTAATATGGTGAAAAGTGAATTACATGGTTGATTAGAACAAAAATGTGGAACTAAATTGACCTGTATGAAAGTGGAATTAAAAGGTGGTAAAAGGATGTCAAATCGGATGTATATGATGTTAACATGTTAGTTGTACAAATATATGGTAGAAAGTGACTCATATAGGGTCCAAAATTACTTTATTATCGTGAAAAGTGACATACATGGTTAATTAGAACCAAAATGTGTACCAAAATTGACTTGTATGAATGTGGCACTAAGAGGTGGTAAAAGGATTTCTAATTACATGTACATGAGGTTGACATGTTAATTGTACCTATAAATGATGGCAAGTGACTCTTATAAGGTGCAAAGTGACTCTAATATGGTGAGCAGTCACTTACATGATTGATTAGTGCCAAAATGTGGCCCAAAATTGACTTGTAGGAAAGGAGTTACCAAGAGGTGGTTAAAGGAGGTCTAATTACATGTACATGATGTTAACATGTTAATTGTATCAATATATGGTGGCAAGTGACTCTTATAGGGTGCAAAGTGACTCTAATATGGTGAAAAGTGACTTACATGGTTGATTAGATTCAATAATTCACTAGTAGAATGTCTGCATAGGACGAGTGCAACTGAGAATATATACGTACAGTAGTTAATCAATATCAGAATTATATAAGACCATTACCTAGTTATTAGTATTAGCACCATAGTAAAACTAACATACCTTTGTTATTTTTAGTTCTTACTTAGTACAAGTCCGCACCGAATTGATTAACACTCGATTTGCCTAGTTCCTTTACAAGGACATTAGGTAGTATGAATATATATAAATAATAAAATAAAATTTATACACATAGATCACTGGAGCTCACCTGGACTTCTCTCGCACCGACTCTCTTTATAAATTTGTGTGTGGTTGTACACTAGAATATGTCTCTACTACCTTATATTTAGAGTAGTAAAATAAGATAAGTAATAGCTAATCAAAAGTAGGTTAGAAATATATCACTTAAAACAAATTTAGTCTTATCTCTAAGAGTCATATCTGATTTCAACTCTACTTTTGACTTCTAGAAAATTCAAGAACCCCAAATATAAACATACAATTTAACACATAATTAATAAGATTTAAATTCTGACTCTACTATGGTGAGAAGTCAATTACATGATTGATTAGTGCCAAAATATGGCCCGAAATTGACTTGTAGGAAAGGGGTACCAAGAGGTGGTTAAAGGATGTCTAATTGCATGAACACGATGGTAACATGTTAATTGTATCAATATATGGTGGCAAGTGACTCTTATAGGGTGCAAAGTGACTCTAATATGGTGAAAAGTGACTTACATGGTTGATTAGAGCCAAACTATAGAATAAAATTAACTTGTATGAAAGTGGTATTAATAGGTGGTAAAAGGATGTCAAATTGGATGTATATGATGTTAACATGTTAATTGTTGTATATATGGTGGAAAGTGACTCTTATAGGGGTGTAAAGTGACTCTAATATGGTGAAAAGTGACTTACATTGTTGATTAGAACCAAAATGTGGAACTAAATCGACCTGCATGAAAGTGGAATTAAGAGGTGGTAAAAGGATGTCAAATCGGATGTATATGATGTTAAAATGTTAATTGTACAAATATATGGTGGAAAGTGACTCATATAGGGTTCAAAATTACCTTAATATGGTGAAAAGTGACTTACATGGTTAATTAGAACCAAAATGTGGACCAAAATTGACTTGTATGAATGTGGCACTAAGAGGTGGTAAAAGGATTTCTGATTGCATGTACATGATGTCAACATATTAGTTGTACCAATATATGATGGCAAGTGACTCTTATAAGGTGCAGAGTAACTCTAATATGGTGAGAAGTCACTTACATGATTGATTGGAGCCAAAATGTGGCCCAAAATTGACTTTTAGGAAATGGGTACCAAGAGGTGGTTAAAGGATGTCTAATTGCATGTACTTGATGTTAACATTTTAATTGTATCAATATATGGTGGCAAGTGACTCTTATAGGGTGCAAAGTGACTCTAATATGCTGAAAAGTGACTTACATGGTTGATTAGAGCCAAAATGTGGAATAAAATTAACTTGTATGAATGTGGCATTAATAGGTGGTAAAAGAATGTCAAATTGGATGTATATGATGTTAACATGTTAATTGTGGTATATATGGTGGAAAGTGACTCTTATAGAGTGCAAAGTGACTCTAATATGGTGAAAAGTGACTTACATGGTTGATTAGGACCAAAATATGGAACAAAATTGACCTGTATGAAAGTGGAATTAATAGGTAATAAAAGGATGTCAGATTGGATGTATATGATGTTAACATGTTAATTATACATATAGATTGTGGAAGTGACTCATATAGGGTGCAAAATGACTCTAACATGGTGAAAAGTGACATACATGGTTAATTAGAACCAAAATCTGGACCAAAATTGACTTGTATGAATGTGGCACTAAGAGGTTGTAAAAGAATTTCTAATTGCATGTACATGTTGTTAACATGTTAATTATACCAATATATGATGGCAAGTGACTCTTATAAGGTACAATGTGACTCTAATATGGTGAGAAGTCAATTACATGATTGATTAGTGCCAAAATATGGCCCGAAATTGACTTGTAGGAAATGGGGTACCAAGAGGTGGTTAAAGGATGTCTAATTGCATGTACACGATGTTAACATGTTAATTGTATCAATGTATGGTGGCAAGTGACTCTTATAGGGTGCAAAGTGACTCTAATATGGTGAAAAGTGACTTACATGGTTGATTAGAGCCAAAATATGGAATAAAATTAACTTGTATGAAAGTGGTATTAATAGGTGGTAAAAGGATGTCAAATTGGATGTATATGATGTTAACATGTTAATTGTTGTATATATGGTGGAAAGTGACTCTTAGAGGGGTGCAAAGTGACTCTAATATGGTGAAAAGCGACTTACATGGTTGATTAGAACCAAAATGTGGAACTAAATTGACCTGCATGAAAGTGGAATTAAGAGGTGGTAAAAGGATGTCAAATCGGATGTATATGATGTTAAAATGTTAATTGTACAAATATATGGTGGAAAGTGACTCATATAGGGTTTAAAATTACTCTAATATGGTGAAAAGTGTCTTACATGGTTAATTAGAACCAAAATGTGGACCAAAATTGACTTGTATGAATGTGGCACTAAGAGGTGGTAAAAGGATTTCTGATTGCATGTACATGATGTCAACATATTAATTGTACAAATATATGATGGCAAATGACTCTTAAAAGGTGCAGAGTAACTCTAATATGGTGAGAAGTCACTTACATGATTGATTGGAGCCAAAATGTGGCCCAAAATTGACTTGTAGGAAAGGGGTACCAAGAGGTGGTTAAAGGATGTCTAATTGCATGTACTTGATGTTAACATGTTAATTGTATCAATATATGGTGGCAAGTGACTCTTATAGGGTGCAAAGTGACTCTAATATGCTGAAAAGTGACTTACATGGTTGATTAGAGCCAAAATGTGGAATAAAATTAACTTGTATGAATGTGGCATTAATAGGTGGTAAAAGAATGTCAAATTGGATGTATATGATGTTAACATGTTAATTGTTGTATATATGGTGGAAAGTGACTCTTATAGAGTGCAAAGTGACTCTAATATGGTGAAAAGTGACTTACATGGTTGATTAGGACCAAAATATGGAACAAAATTGACCTGTATGAAAGTGGAATTAATAGGTGATAAAAGGATGTCAAATTGGATGTATATGATGTTGACATGTTAATTATACATATAGATTGTGGAAGTGACTCATATAGGGTGCAAAATGACTCTAACATGGTGAAAAGTGACATACATGGTTAATTAGAACCAAAATCTGGACCAAAATTGATTTCTATGAATGTGGCAGTAAGAGTTTGTAAAAGGATTTCTAATTGCATGTACATGATGTTAACATATTAATTATACCAACATATGATGACAAGGGACTCTTAGAAGGTACAAAGTGACTCTAATATGGTGAGAAGTCACTTACATGATTGATTAGTGCCAAAATGTGGCCCAAAATTGACTTGTAGGAAATGGGGTACCAAGAGGTGGTTAAAGGATGTCTAATTGCATGTACATGATGTTAACAAGTTAATTGTATCAATATATGGTGGCAAGTGACTCTTATAGGGTGCAAAGTGACTCTAATATGGAGAAAAGTGAGTTACATGGTTGATTAGAGCCAAAATATGGTACAAAATTAACTTGTATGAAATTGGCATTAATAGGTTGTAAAAGGATGTCAAATTTGATGTATATGATGTTAACATGTTAATTGTTGTATATATGGTGGAAAGTGACTCTTATAGGGGTGCAAAGTGACTCTAATATGGTGAAAAGTGAATTACATGGTTGATTAGAACAAAAATGTGGAACTAAATTGACCTGTATGAAAGTGGAATTAAAAGGTGGTAAAAGGATGTCAAATCGGATGTATATGATGTTAACATGTTTGTTGTACAAATATATGGTAGAAAGTGACTCATATAGGGTCCAAAATTACTCTATTATGGTGAAAAGTGACTTACATGGTTAATTAGAACCAAAATGTGTACCAAAATTGACTTGTATGAATGTGGCACTAAGAGGTGGTAAAAGGATTTCCAATTGCATGTACATGAGGTTAACATGTTAATTGTACCTATAAATTATGGCAAGTGACTCTTATAAGGTGCAAAGTGACTCTAATATGGTGAGCAGTCACTTACATGATTGATTAGTGCCAAAATGTGGCCTAAAATTGACTTGTAGGAAAGGAGTTACCAAGAGGTGGTTAAAGGAGGTCTAATTACATGTACATGATGTTAACATGTTAATTGTATCAATATATGGTGAGAAGTGACTCTTATAGGGTGCAAAGTGACTCTAATATGGTGAAAAGTGACTTACATGGTTGATTAGAGTCAAAATGTGGTACAAAATTAACTTGTATAAAAATGGCATTAATAGGTGGTAAAAGGATGTGAAATTGGATTTATATGATGTTAACATGTTAACTGTTGTATATATGGTGCAAAGTTACTCTTATAGGATGCAAAGTGACTCTAATATGGTGAAAAGTGACTTACATGGTTGAAAGTGACTCATATAGGGTGCAAAATGATTCTAATATGGTGAAAAGTGACTTACATGGTTAATTAAAACCAAAATGTGGACCGAAATTGACTTGTGTGAATGTGGCACTAAGAGGTTGTAAAAGAATTTCTAATTGCATGTACATGTTGTTAACATGTTAATTGTACCAATATATGATGGCAAGTGACTCTTATAAGGTACAATGTGACTCTACTATTGTGAGAAGTCAATTACATGATTGATTAGTGCCAAAATGTGGCCCGAAATTGACTTGTAGGAAAGGGGTACCAAGAAGTGGTTAAAGGATGTATAATTGCATGAACACGATGGTAACATGTTAATTGTGTCAATATATGGTGGCAAGTGACTCTTATAGGGTGCAAAGTGACTCTAATATGGTGAAATGTGACTTACATGGTTGATTAGAGCCAAAATATGGAATAAAATTAACTTGTATGAAAGTGGTATTAATAGGTGGTAAAGGATGTCAAATTAAATGTATATGATGTTAACATGTTAATTGTTGTATATATGGTGGAAAGTGACTCTTATAGGGGTGCAAAGTGACTCTAATATGGTGAAAAGTGAATTACATGGTTGATTAGAGCCAAAATATGGAATAAAATTAACTTGTATGAAAGTGGTATTAATAGGTGGTAAAAGGATGTCAAATTGGATGTATATGATGTTAACATGTTAGTTGTACAAATATATGGTAGAAAGTGACTCATATAGGGTGCAAAATTACTCTATTATGGTGAAAAGTGACTTACATGGTTAATTAGAACCAAAATGTGTACCAAAATTGACTTGTATGAATGTGGCACTAAGAGGTGGTAAAAGGATTTCTAATTGCATGTACATGAGGTTAACATGTTAATTGTATCTATAAATGATGTCAAGTGACTCTTATAAGGTGCAAAGTGACTCTAATATGGTGAGAAGTCACTTACATGATTGATTAGTGCCAAAATGTGGCCCAAAATTGACTTGTAGGAAAGGGGGTACCAAGAGGTGGTTAAAGGAGGTCTAATTACATGTACATGATGTTAACATGCTAATTGTATCAATATATGGTGGCAAGTGACTGTTATAGGGTGCAAAGTGACTCTAATATGGTGAAAAGTGACTTACATGGTTGATTAGAGTCAAAATGTGGTACAAAATTAACTTGTATAAAAATGGCATTAATAAGTGGTAAAAGGATGTGAAATTGGATTTATTTGATGTTAACATGTTAATTGTTGTATATATGGTGGAAAGTTACTCTTATAGGATGCAAAGTGACTCTAATATGGTGAAAAGTGACTTACATGGTTGATTACAACCAAAATGTGGAACAAAATTGACCTGTATGAAAGTGGAACTAATGGATGGTAAAACGATGTCAATTCGGATGTATATGATGTTAACATGTTAATTGTACAAATATATGGTTGAAAGTGACTCATATAGGGTGCAAAATGACTCTAATATGGTGAAAAGTAACTTACATGGTTAATTAGAACCAAAATGTGGACCGAAATTGACTTGTATGAATGTGGCACTAAGAGGTTGTAAAAGAATTTCTAATTGCATGTACATGTTGTTAACATGTTAATTGTACCAATATATGATGGCAAGTGACTCTTATAAGGTACAATGTGACTCTAATATGGTGAGAAGTCAATTACATGATTGATTAGTGCCAAAATGTGGCCCGAAATTGACTTGTAGGAAAGGGGTACCAAGAGGTGGTTAAAGGATGTCTAATTGCATGTACACGATGTTAACATGTTAATTGTATCAATATATGGTGGCAAGTGACTCTTATAGGGTGCAAAGTGACTCTAATAGGGTGAAAAGTGACTTACATGGTTGATTAGAGCCAAAATATGGAATAAAATTAACTTGTATGAAAGTGGTATTAATAGGTGGTAAAAGGATGTCAAATTGGTTGTGTATGATGTTAACATGTTAATTGTTGTATATACGGTGGAAAGTGACTCTTATAGGGGTGCAAAGTGACTCTAATATGGTGAAAAGTGACTTACATGGTTGATTAGAACCAAAATATGGAACTAAATTGACCTGCATGAAAGTGGAATTAAGAGGTGGTAAAAGGATGTCAAATCGGATGTATATGATGTCAAAATGTTAATTGTACAAATATATGGTGGAAAGTGACTCATATAGGGTTCAAAATTACTCTAATATGGTGAAAAGCGACTTACATGGTTAATTAAAACCAAAATGTGGACCGAAATTGACTTGTATGAATGTGGGAGTAAGAGGTGGTAATAGGATTTCTGATGTCAACATATTAATTGTACCAATATATAATGGTATGTGACTCTTATAAGGTGCAGAGTAACTCTAATATGGTGAGAAGTCACTTACATGATTGATTGGAGCCAAAATGTGGCCCAAAATTGACTTGTAGGAAAGGGGTACCAAGAGGTGGTTAAAGGATGTCTAATTGCATGTACTTGATGTTAACATGTTAATTGTATCAATATATGGTGGCAAGTGACTCTTATAGGGTGCAAAGTGACTCTAATATGCTGAAAAGTGACTTACATGGTTGATTAGAGCCAAAATCTGGAATAAAATTAACTTGTATGAATGTGGCATTAATAGGTGGTAAAAGAATGTCAAATTGGATGTATATGATGTTAACATGTTAATTATTGTATATATGGTGGAAAGTGACTCTTATAGAGTGCAAAGTGACTCTAATATGGTGAAAAGTGACTTACATGGTTGATTAGGACCAAAATATGGAACAAAATTGACCTGTATGAAAGTGGAATTAATAGGTGGTAAAAGGATGTCAAATTGGATGTATATGATGTTAACATGTTAATTATACCTATAGATTGTGGAAGTGACTCATATAGGGTGCAAAATGACTCTAACATGGTGAAAAGTGACATACATGGTTAATTAGAACCAAAATCTGGACCAAAATTGACTTCTATGAATGTGGCAGTAAGAGTTTGTAAAAGGATTTCTAATTGCATGTACATGATGTTAACATATTAATTATACCAACATATGATGACAAGGGACTCTTATAAGGTACAAAGTGACTCTAATATGGTGAGAAATCACTTACATGATTGATTAGTGCCAAAATGTGGCCCAAAATTGACTTGTAGGAAATGGGGTACCAAGAGGTGGTTAAAGGATGTCTAATTGCATGTACATGATGTTAACAAGTTAATTGTATCAATATATGGTGGCAAGTGACTCTTATAGGGTGCAAAGTGACTCTAATATGGAGAAAAGTGACTTACATGGTTGATTAGAGCCAAAATGTGGTACAAAATTAACTTGTATGAAATTGTCATTAATAGGTTGTAAAAGGATGTCAAATTGGATGTATATGATGTTAACATGTTAATTGTTGTATATATGGTGGAAAGTGACTCTTATAGGGGTGCAAAGTGACTCTAATATGGTGAAAAGTGAATTACATGGTTGATAAGAACAAAAATGTGGAACTAAATTGACCTGTATGAAAGTGGAATTAAAAGGTTGTAAAAGGATGTCAAATCGGATGTATATGATGTTAACATGTCAGTTGTACAAATATATGGTAGAAAGTGACTCATATAGGGTCCAAAATTACTCTATTATGGTGAAAAGTGACTTACATGGTTAATTACAACCAAAATGTGAACCAAAATTGACTTGTATGAATGTGGCACTAAGAGGTGGTAAAAGGATTTCTAATTGCATGTACATGAGGTTAACATGTTTATTGTACCTATAAATGATGGCAAGTGACTCTTATAAGGTTCAAAGTGACTCTAATATGGTGAGAAGTCACTTACATGATTGATTAGTGCCAAAATGTGGCCCAAAATTGACTTGTGGGAAAGGAGGTACCAAGAGGTGGTTAAAGGAGGTCTAATTACATGTACATGAGGTTAACATGTTAATTGTATCAATATATGGTGGCAAGTGACTCTTATAGGGTGCAAAGTGAATCTAATATGGTGAAAAGTGACTTGGTTGATTAGAGTCAAAATGTGGTACAAAATTAACTTGTATAAAAATGGCATTAATAGGTGGTAAAAGGATGTGAAATTGGATTTATATGATGTTAACATATTAATTGTTGTATATATGGTGGAAAGTTACTCTTATAGGATGCAAAGTGACTCTAATATGGTGAAAAGTGACTTACATGGTTGATTAGAACCAAATTGTGGAACAAAATTGACCTGTATGAAAGTGGAACTAATGGATGGTAAAAGGATGTCAATTCGGATGTATATGATGTTAACATGTTAATTGTACAAATATATGGTTGAAAGTGACTCATATAGGGTGCAAAATGACTCTAATATGGTGAAAAGTGACTTACATGGTTAATTAGAACCAAAATGTGGACCGAAATTGACTTGTGTGAATGTGGCACTATGAGGTTGTAAAAGAATTTCTAATTGCATGTACATGTTGTTAACATGTTAATTGTACCAATATATGATGGCAAGTGACTCTTATAAGGTACAATGTGACTCTAATATGGTGAGAAGTCAATTACATGATTGATTAGTGCTAAAATGTGGCCCGAAATTGACTTGTAGGAAAGGGGTACCAAGAGGTGGTTAAAGGATGTCTAATTGCATGTACACGATGTTAACATGTTAATTGTATCAATATATGGTGGCAAGTGACTCTTATAGGGTGCAAAGTGACTCTAATATGGTGAAAAGTGACTTACATGGTTGATTAGAGCCAGAATATGGAATAAAATTAAGTTGTATGAAAGTGGTATTAATAGGTGGTAAAAGGATGTCAAATTGGATGTATATGATGTTAACATGTTAATTGTTGTATATATGGTGGAAAGACTCTTATAGGGGTGCAAAGTGACTCTAATATGGTGAAAAGTGACTTACATGGTTGATTAGAACCAAAATGTGGAACTAAATTGACCTGCATGAAATTGGAATTAAGAGGTGGTAAAAGGATGTCAAATCGGATGTATATGATGTTAAAATGTTAATTGTACAAATATATGGTGGAAAGTGACTCATATAGGGTTCAAAATTACTCTAATATGGTGAAAAGTGACTTACATGGTTAATTAGAACCAAAATGTGGACCAAAATTGACTTGTATGAATGTGGCACTAAGAGGTGGTAAAAGGATTTCTGATTGCATGTACATGATTTCAACATATTAATTGTACCAATATATGATGGCAAGTGACTCTTATAAGGTGCAGAGTAACTCTAATATGGTGAGAAGTCACTTACATGATTGATTGGAGCCAAAATTTGGCCCAAAATTGACTTGTAGGAAAGGGGTACCAAGAGGTGGTTAAAGGATGTCTAATTGCAGGTATTTGATGTTAACATGTTAATTGTATCAATATATGGTGGCAAGTGACTCTTATAGGGTGCAAAGTGACTCTAGTATGCTGAAAAGTGACTTACATGGTTGATTAGAGCCAAAATGTGGAATAAAATTAACTTGTATGAATGTGGCATTAATAGGTGGTAAAAGAATGTCAAATTGGATGTATATGATGTTAACATGTTAATTGTTGTATATATGGTGGAAAGTGACTCTTATAGAGTGCAAAGTGACTCTAATATGGTGAAAAGTGACTTACATGGTTGATTAGGACCAAAATATGGAACAAAATTGACCTGTATGAAAGTGGAATTAATAGGTCGTAAATGGATGTCAAATTGGATGTATAATATGCTAACATGTTAATTATACATATAGATTGTGGAAGTGACTCATATAGGGTGCAAAATGACTCTTACATGGTGAAAAGTGACATACATGGTTAATTAGAACCAAAATCTGGACCAAAATTGACTTCTATGAATGTGGCAGTAAGAGTTTGTAAAAGGATTTCTAATTGCATGTACATGATGTTAACATATTAATTATACCAACATATGATAACAAGGGACTCTTATAAGGTACAAAGTGACTCTAATATGGTGAGAAGTCACTTACATGATTGATTAGTGCCAAAATGTGGCCCAAAATTGACTTGTAGGAAATGGGGTACCAAGAGGTGGTTAAAGGATGTCTAATTGCATGTACATGATGTTAACAAGTTAATTGTATCAATATATGGTGGCAAGTGACTCTTATTGGGTGCAAAGTGACTCTAATATGGAGAAAAGTGACTTACATGGTTGATTAGAGCCAAAATGTGGTACAAAATTAACTTGTATGAAATTGGCATTAATAGGTTTTAAAAGGATGTCAAATTGGATGTATATGATGTTAACATGTTAATTGTTGTATATAGGGTGGAAAGTGACTCTTATAGGGGTGCAAAGTGACTCTAATATGGTGAAAAGTGAATTACATGGTTGATTAGAACAAAAATGTGGAACTATATTGACCTGTATGAAAGTGGAATTAAAAGGTGGTAAAAGGATGTCAAATCGGATGTATATGATGTTAACATGTTAGTTGTACAAATATATGGTAGAAAGTGACTCATATAGGGTGCAAAATTACTCTATTATGGTGAAAAGTGACTTATATGGTTAATTAGAACCAAAATGTGTACCAAAATTGACTTGTATGAATGTGGCACTAAGAGGTGGTAAAAGGATTTCTAATTGCATGTACATGAGGTTAACATGTTAATTGTACCTATAAATGATGGTAAGTGACTCTTATAAGGTGCAAAGTGACTCTAATATGGTGAGAAGTCACTTACATGATTGATTAGTGCCAAAATGTGGCCCAAAATTGACTTGTAGGAAAGGGGGTACCAAGAGGTGGTTAAAGGAGGTCTAATTACATGTACATGATGTTAACATGTTAATTGTATCAATATATGGTGGCAAGTGACTCTTATAGGGTGCAAAGTGACTCTAATATGGTGAAAAGTGACTTACATGGTTGATTGGAGTCAAAATGTGGTACAAAATTAACTTGTATAAAAATGGCATTAATAGGTGGTAAAAGGATGTGAAATTGGATTTATATGATGTTAACATGTTAATTGTTGTATATATGGTCGAAAGTTACTCTTATAGGATGCAAAGTGACTCTAATATGGTGAAAAGTGACTTACATGGTTGATTAGAACCAAATTGTGGAACAAAATTGACCTGTATGAAAGTGGAACTAATGGATAGTAAAAGGATGTCAATTCGGATGTATATGATGTTAACATGTTAATTGTACAAATATATGGTTGAAAGTGACTCATATAGGGTGCAAAATGACTCTAATATGGTGAAAAGTGACTTACATGGTTAATTAGAACCAAAATGTGGACCGAAATTGACTTGTGTGAATGTGGCACTATGAGGTTGTAAAAGAATTTCTAATTGCATGTACATGTTGTTAACATGTTAATTGTACCAATATATGATGGCAAGTGACTCTTATAAGGTACAATGTGACTCTAATATGGTGATAAGTCAATTACATGATTGATTAGTGCTAAAATGTGGCCCGAAATTGACTTGTAGGAAAGGGGTACCAAGAGGTGGTTAAAGGATGTCTAATTGCATGTACACGATGTTAACATGTTAATTGTATCAATATATGGTGGCAAGTGACTCTTATAGGGTGCAAAGTGACTCTAATATGGTGAAAAGTGACTTACATGGTTGATTAGAGCCAGAATATGGAATAAAATTAAGTTGTATGAAAGTGGTATTAATAGGTGGTAAAAGGATGTCAAATTGGATGTATATGATGTTAACATGTTAATTGTTGTATATATGGTGGAAAGACTCTTATAGGGGTGCAAAGTGACTCTAATATGGTGAAAAGTGACTTACATGGTTGATTAGAACCAAAATGTGGAACTAAATTGACCTGCATGAAAGTGGAATTAAGAGGTGGTAAAAGGATGTCAAATCAGATGTATATGATGTTAAAATGTTAATTGTACAAATATATGGTGGAAAGTGACTCATATAGGGTTCAAAATTACTCTAATATGGTGAAAAGTGACTTACATGGTTAATTAGAACCAAAATGTGGACCAAAATTGACTTGTATGAATGTGGCACTAAGAGGTGGTAAAAGGATTTCTGATTGCATGTACATGATTTCAACATATTAATTGTACCAATATATGATGGCAAGTGACTCTTATAAGGTGCAGAGTAACTCTAATATGGTGCGAAGTCACTTACATGATTGATTGGAGCCAAAATTTGGCCCAAAATTGACTTGTAGGAAAGGGATACCAAGAGGTGGTTAAAGGATGTCTAATTGCAGGTATTTGATGTTAACATGTTAATTGTATCAATATATGGTGGCAACTGACTCTTATAGGGTGCAAAGTGACTCTAGTATGCTGAAAAGTGACTTACATGGTTGATTAGAGCCAAAATGTGGAATAAAATTAACTTGTATGAATGTGGCATTAATAGGTGGTAAAAGAATGTCAAATTGGATGTATATGATGTTAACATGTTAATTGTTGTATATATGGTGGAAAGTGACTCTTATAGAGTGCAAAGTGACTCTAATATGGTGAAAAGTGACTTACATGGTTGATTAGGACCAAAATATGGAACAAAATTGACCTGTATGAATGTGGAATTAATAGGTGGTAAAAGGATGTCAAATTGGATGTATATGATGCTAACATGTTAATTATACATATAGATTGTGGAAGTGACTCATATAGGATGCAAAATGACTCTTACATGGTGAAAAGTAACATACATGGTTAATTAGAACCAAAATCTGGACCAAAATTGACTTCTATGAATGTAGCAGTAAGAGTTTGTAAAAGGATTTCTAATTACATGTACATGATGTTAACATATTAATTATACCAACATATGATGACAAGGGACTCTTATAAGGTACAAAGTGACTCTAATATGGTGAGAAGTCACTTACATGATTGATTAGTGCCAAAATATGGCCCAAAATTGACTTGTAGGAAATGGGGTACCAAGAGGTGGTTAAAGAATGTCTAATTTTATGTACATGATGTTAACAAGTTAATTGTATCAATATATGGTGGCAAGTGACTCTTATTGGGTGCAAAGTGACTCTAATATGGAGAAAAGTGACTTACATGGTTGATTAGAGCCAAAATGTGGTACAAAATTAACCTGTATGAAATTGGCATTAATAGGTTTTAAAAGGATGTCAAATTGGATGTATATGATGTTAATATGTTAATTGTTGTATATAGGGTGGAAAGTGACTCTTATAGGGGTGCAAAGTGACTCTAATATGGTGAAAAGTGAATTACATGGTTGATTATAACAAAAATGTGGAACTAAATTGACCTGTATGAAAGTGGAATTAAAAGGTGGTAAAAGGATGTCAAATCGGATGTATATGATGTTAACATGTTAGTTGTACAAATATATGGTAGAAAGTGACTCATATAGGGTGCAAAATTACTCTATTATGGTGAAAAGTGACTTATATGGTTAATTAGAACCAAAATGTGTACCAAAATTGACTTGTATGAATGTGGCACTAAGAGGTGGTAAAAGGATTTCTAATTGCATGTACATGAGGTTAACATGTTAATTGTACCTATAAATGATGGTAAGTGATTCATAAGGTGCAAAGTGACTCTAATATGGTGAGAAGTCACTTACATGATTGATTAGTGCCAAAATGTGGCCCAAAATTGACTTGTAGGAAAGGGGGTACCAAGAGGTGGTTAAAGGAGGTCTAATTACATGTACATGATGTTAACATGTTAATTGTATCAATATATGGTGGCAAGTGACTCTTATAGGGTGCAAAATGACTCTAATATGGTGAAAAATGACTTACATGGTTGATTAGAGTCAAAATGTGGTACAAAATTAACTTGTATAAAAATGGCATTAATAGGTGGTAAAAGTATGTGAAATTGGATTTATATGATGTTAACATGTTAATTGTTGTATATATGGTGGAAAGTTATTCTTATAGGATGCAAAGTGACTCTAATATGGTGAAAAGTGACTTACATGGTTGATTAGAACCAAATTGTGGAACAAAATTGACCTGTATGAAAGTGGAACTAATGGATGGTAAAAGGATGTCAATTCGGATGTATATGATGTTAACATGTTAATTGTACAAATATATGGTTGAAAGTGACTCATATAGGGTGCAAAATGACTCTAATATGGTGAAAAGTGACTTACATGGTTAATTAGAACCAAAATATGGACCGAAATTGACTTGTGTGAATGTGGCACTATGAGGTTGTAAAAGAATTTCTAATTGCATGTACATGTTGTTAACATGTTAATTGTACCAATATATGATGGCAAGTGACTCTTATAAGGTACAATGTGACTCTAATATGGTGAGAAGTCAATTACATGATTGATTAGTGCCAAAATGTGGCCCGAAATTGACTTGTAGGAAAGGGGTACCAAGTGGTGGTTAAAGGATGTCTAATTGCATGTACACGATGTTAACATGTTAATTGTATCAATATATGGTGGCAAGTGACTCTTATAGGGTGCAAAGTGAGTCTAATATGGTGAAAAGTGACTTACATGGTTGATTAGAGCCAGAATATGGAATAAAATTAAGTTGTATGAAAGTGGTATTAATAGGTGGTAAAAGGATGTCAAATTGGATGTATATGATGTTAACATGTTAATTGTTGTATATATGGTGGAAAGACTCTTATAGGGGTGCAAAGTGACTCTAATATGGTGAAAAGTGACTTACATGGTTGATTAGAACCAAAATGTGGAACTAAATTGACCTGCATGAAAGTGGAATTAAGAGGTGGTAAAAGGATGTCAAATCGGATGTATATGATGTTAAAATGTTAATTGTACAAATATATGGTGGAAAGTGACTCATACAGGGTTCAAAATTACTCTAATATGGTGAAAAGTGACTTACATGGTTAATTAGAACCAAAATGTGGACCAAAATTGACTTGTATGAAAGTGGAACTAATGGATGGTAAAAGGATGTCAATTCGGATGTATATGATGTTAACATGTTAATTGATATATGGTTGAAAGTGACTCATATAGGGTGCAAAATGACTCTAATATGGTGAAAAGTGACTTACATGGTTAATTAGAACCAAAATGTGGACCGAAATTGACTTGTGTGAATGTGGCACTATGAGGTTGTAAAAGAATTTCTAATTGCATGTACATGTTGTTAACATGTTAATTGTACCAATATATGATGGCAAGTGACTCTTATAAGATACAATGTGACTCTAATATGGTGAGAAGTCAATTACATGATTGATTAGTGCCAAAATGTGGCCCGAAATTGACTTGTAGGAAAGGGGTACCAAGAGGTGGTTAAAGGATGTCTAATTGCATGTACACGATGTTAACATGTTAATTGTATCAATATTTGGTGGCAAGTGACTCTTATAGGGTGCAAAGTGAGTCTAATATGGTGAAAAGTGACTTACATGGTTGATTAGAGCCAGAATATGGAATAAAATTAAGTTGTATGAAAGTTGTATTAATAGGTGGTAAAAGGATGTCAAATTGGATGTATATGATGTTAACATGTTAATTGTTGTATATATGGTGGAAAGACTCTTATAGGGGTGCAAAGTGACTCTAATATGGTAAAAAGTGACTTACATGGTTGATTAGAACCAAAATGTGGAACAAAATTGACCTGCTTGAAAGTGGAATTAAGAGGTGGTAAAAGGATGTCAAATCGGATGTATATGATGTTAAAATGTTAATTGTACAAATATATGGTGGAAAGTGACTCATATAGGGTTCAAAATTACTCTAATATGGTGAAAAGTGACTTACATGGTTAATTAGAACCAAAATGTGGACCAAAATTGACTTGTATGAATGTGGCACTAAGAGGTGGTAAAAGGATTTCTGATTGCATGTACATGATTTCAACATATTAATTGTACCAATATATGGTGGAAAGTGACTCTTATAAGGTGCAGAGTAACTCTAATATGGTGAGAAGTCACTTACATGATTGATTGGAGCCAAAATTTGGCAAAAAATTGACTTGTAGGAAAGGGGTACCAAGAGGTGGTTAAAGGATGTCTAATTGCATGTATTTGATGTTAACATGTTAATTGTATCAATATATGGTGGCAAGTGACTCTTATAGGGTGCAAAGTGACTCCAGTATGCTGAAAAGTGACTTACATGGTTGATTAGAGCCAAAATGTGGAATAAAATTAACTTGTATGAATGTGGCATCAATAGGTGGTAAAAGAATGTCAAATTGGATGTATATGATGTTAACATGTTAATTGTTGTATATATGGTGGAAAGTGACTCTTATAGAGTGCAAAGTGACTCTAATATGGTGAAAAGTGACTTACATGGTTGATTAAGACCAAAATATGGAACAAAATTGACCTGTATGAAAGTGGATTTAATAGGTGGTAAAAGGATGTCAAATTGGATGTATATGATGCTAACATGTTAATTATACATATAGATTGTGGAAGTGACTCATATAGGGTGCAAAATGACTCTAACATGGTGAAAAGTGACATACATGGTTAATTAGAACCAAAATCTGGACCAAAATTGACTTCTATGAATGTGGCAGTAAGAGTTTGTAAAAGGATTTCTAATTGCATGTACATGATGTTAACATATTAATTATACCAACATATGATGACAAGGGACTCTTATAAGGTACAAAGTGACTCTAATATGGTGAGAAGTCACTTACATGATTGATTAGTGCCAAAATGTGGCCCAAAATTGACTTGTAGGAAATGGGGTACCAAGAGGTGGTTAAAGGATGTCTAATTGCATGTACATGATGTTAACAAGTTAATTGTATCAATATATGGTGGCAAGTGACTCTTATTGGGTGCAAAGTGACTCTGATATGGAGAAAAGTGACTTACATGGTTGATTAGAGCCAAAATGTGGTAAAAACTTAACTTGTATAAAAATGGCATTAATAGGTGGTAAAAGGATGTAAAATTGGATTTATATGATGTTAACATGTTAATTGTTGTATATATGGTGGAAAGTTACTCTTATAGGATGCAAAGTGACTCTAATATGGTGAAAAGTGACTTACATGGTTGATTAGAACCAAAATGTGGAACAAAAATGACCTATATGAAAGTAGAACTAATGGATGGTAAAAGGATGTCAATTCGGATGTATATGATGTTAACATGTTAATTGTACAAATATATGGTTGAAAGTGACTCATATAGGGTGTAAAATGACTCTAATATGGTGAAAAGTGACTTACATGGTTAATTAGAACCAAAATGTGGACCGAAATTGACTTGTATGAATGTGGCACTAAGAGGTTGTAAAAGAATTTCTAATTGCATGTACATGTTGTTAACATGTTAATTGTACCAATATATGATGGCAAGTGACTCTTATAAGGTACAAGGTGACTCTAATATGGTGAGAAGTCAATTACATGATTGATTAGTGCCAAAATGTGGCCCGAAATTGACTTGTAGGAAAGGGGTACCAAGAGGTGGTTAAAGGATGTCTAATTGCATGTACACGATGTTAACATGTTAATTGTATCAATATATGGTGGAAAGTGACTCTTATAGGGTGCAAAGTGACTCTAATATGGTGAAAAGTGACTTACATGGTTGATTAGAGCCAAAATATGGAATAAAATTAACTTGTATGAAAGTGGTATTAATAGGTGGTAAAAGGATGTCAAATTGGATGTATATGATGTTAACATGTTAATTGTTGTATATATGGTGGAAAGTGACTCTTATAGGGGTGCAAAGTGACTCTAATATGGTGAAAAGTGACTTACATGGTTGATTAGAACCAAAATGTGGAACTAAATTGACCTGCATGAAAGTGGAATTAAGAGGTGGTAAAAGGATGTCAAATTGGATGTATGTGATGTTAAAATGTTAATTGTACAAATATATGGTGGAAAGTGACTCATATAGGGTTCAAAATTACTCTAATATGGTGAAAAGTGACTTACATGGTTAATTAGAACCAAAATGTGGACCAAAATTGACTTGTATGAATGTGGCACTAAGAGGTGGTCAAAGGATTTCTGCTTGCATGTACATGATTTCAACATATTAATTGTACCAATATATGATGGCAAGTGACTCTTATAAGGTGCAGAGTAACTCTAATATGGTGAGAAGTCACTTACATGATTGATTGGAGCCAAAATGTGGCCCAAAATTGACTTGTAGGAAAGGGGTACCAAGAGGTGGTTAAAGGATGTCTAATTGCATGTACTTGATGTTAACATGTTAATTGTATCAATATATGGTGCCAAGTGACTCTTATAGGGTGTAAAGTGACTCTAATATGCTGAAATGTGACTTACATGGTTGATTAGAGCCAAAATGTGGAATAAAATTAACTTGTATGAATGTGGCATTAATTGGTGGTAAAAGAATGTCAAATTGGATGTATATGATGTTAACATGTTAATTGTTGTATATATGGTGGAAAGTGACTCTTATAGAGTGCAAAGTGACTCTAATATGGTGAAAAGTGACTTACATGGTTGATTAGGACCAAAATATGGAACAAAATTGACCCGTATGAAAGTGGAATGAATAGGTGGTAAAAGGATGTCAAATTGGATGTATATGATGTTAACATGTTAATTATACATATAGATTGTGGAAGTGACTCAAATAGGGTGCAAAATGACTCTAATATGGTGAAAAGTGACATACATGGTTAATTAGAACCAAAATCTGGACCAAAATTGACTTCTATGAATGTGGCAGTAAGAGTTTGTAAAAGGATTTCTAATTGCATGTACATGATGTTGACATGTTAATTATACCAACATATGATGGCAAGGGACTCTTATAAGGTACAAAGTGACTCTAATATGGTGAGAAGTCACTTACATGATTGATTAGTGCCAAAATGTGGCCCAAAATTGACTTGTAGGAAATGGGGTACCAAGAGGTGGTTAAAGGATGTCTAATTGCATGTACATGATGTTAACAAGTTAATTGTATCAATATATGGTGGCAAGTGACTCTTATTGGGTGCAAAGTGACTCTGATATGGAGAAAAGTGACTTACATGGTTGATTAGAGCCAAAATGTGGTAAAAAATTAACTTGTATAAAAATGGCATTAATAGGTGGTAAAAGGATGTAAAATTGGATTTGTATGATGTTAACATGTTAATTGTTGTATATATGGTGGAAAGTTACTCTTATAGGATGCAAAGTGACTCTAATATGGTGAAAAGTGACTTACATGGTTGATTAGAACCAAAATGTGGAACAAAAATGTCCTATATGAAAGTAGAACTAATGGATGGTAAAAGGATGTCAATTCGGATGTATATGATGTTAACATGTTAATTGTACAAATATATGGTTGAAAGTGACTCATATAGGGTGTAAAATGACTCTAATATGGTGAAAAGTGACTTACATGGTTAATTAGAACCAAAATGTGGACCGAAATTGACTTGTATGAATGTGGCACTAAGAGGTAGTAAAAGAATTTCTAATTGCATGTACATGTTGTTAACATGTTAATTATACCAATATATGATGGCAAGTGACTCTTATAAGGTACAAGGTGACTCTAATATGGTGAGAAGTCAATTACATGATTAATTAGTGCCAAAATGTGGCCCGAAATTGACCTGTAGGAAAGGGGTACCAAGAGGTGGTTAAAGGATGTCTAATTGCATGTACACGATGTTAACATGTTAATTGTATCAATATATGGTGGAAAGTGACTCTTATAGGGTGCAAAGTGACTCTAATATGGTGAAAAGTGACTTACATGGTTGATTAGAGCCAAAATATGGAATAAAATTAACTTGTATGAAAGTGGTATTAATAGGTGGTAAAAGGATGTCAAATTGGATGTATATGATGTTAACATGTTAATTGTTGTATATATGGTGGAAAGTGACTCTTATAGGGGTGCAAAGTGACTCTAATATGGTGAAAAGTGACTTACATGGTTGATTAGAACCAAAATGTGGAACTAAATTGACCTGCATGAAAGTGGAATTAAGAGGTGGTAAAAGGATGTCAAATTGGATGTATGTGATGTTAAAATTTTAATTGTACAAATATATGGTGGAAAGTGACTCATATAGGGTTCAAAATTACTCTAATATGGTGAAAAGTGACTTACATGGTTAATTAGAACCAAAATGTGGACCAAAATTGACTTGTATGAATGTGGCACTAAGAGGTGGTAAAAGGATTTCTGCTTGCATGTACATGATTTCAACATATTAATTGTACCAATATATGATGGCAAGTGACTCTTATAAGGTGCAGAGTAACTCTAATATGGTGAGAAGTCACTTACATGATTGATTGGAGCCAAAATGTGGCCCAAAATTGACTTGTAGGAAAGGGGTACCAAGAGGTGGTTAAAGGATGTCTAATTGCATGTACTTGATGTTAACATGTTAATTGTATCAATATATGGTGCCAAGTGACTCTTATAGGGTGTAAAGTGACTCTAATATGCTGAAATGTGACTTACATGGTTGATTAGAGCCAAAATGTGGAATAAAATTAACTTGTATGAATGTGGCATTAATAGGTGGTAAAAGAATGTCAAATTGGATGTATATGATGTTAACATGTTAATTGTTGTATATATGGTGGAAAGTGACTCTTATAGAGTGCAAAGTGACTCTAATATGGTGAAAAGTGACTTACATGGTTGATTAGGACCAAAATATGGAACAAAATTGACCTGTATGAAAGTGGAATCAATAGGTGGTAAAAGGATGTCAAATTGGATGTATATGATGTTAACATGTTAATTATACATATAGATTGTGGAAGTGACTCAAATAGGGTGCAAAATGACTCTAACATGGTGAAAAGTGACATACATGGTTAATTAGAACCAAAATCTGGACCAAAATTGACTTCTATGAATGTGGCAGTAAGAGTTTGTAAAAGGATTTCTAATTGCATGTACATGATGTTGACATGTTAATTATACCAACATATGATGGCAAGGGACTCTTATAAGGTACAAAGTGACTCTAATATGGTGAGAAGTCACTTACATGATTGATTAGTGCCAAAATGTGGCCCAAAATTGACTTGTAGGAAATGGGGTACCAAGAGGTGGTTAAAGGATGTCTAATTGCATGTACATGATGTTAACAAGTTAATTGTATCAATCTATGGTGGCAAGTGACTCTTATAGGGTGCAAAGTGATTCTAATATGGAGAAAAGTGACTTACATGGTTGATTAGAGCCAAAATGTGGTACAAAATTAACTTTTATGAAATTGGCATTAATAGGTGGTAAAAGGATGTCAAATTGGATGTATATGATGTTAACATGTTAATTGTTGTATATATGGTGGAAAGTGACTCTTATAGGGGTGCAAAGTGACTCTAATATGGTGAAAAGTGAATTTCATGGTTGATTAGAACAAAAATGTGGAACTAAATTGACCTGTATGAAAGTGGAATTAAAAGGTGGTAAAAGGATGTCAAATCGGATGTATATGATGTTAACATGTTAGTTGTACAAATATATGGTAGAAAGTGACTCATATAGGGTGTTAAATTACTCTAATATGGTGAAAAGTGACTTACATGGTTAATTAGAACCAAAATGTGTACCAAAATTGACTTGTATGAATGTGGCACTAAGAGGTGGTAAAAGGATTTCTAATTGCATGTACATGAGGTTAACATGTTAATTGTACCTATAAATGATGGCAAGTGACTCTTATAAGGTGCAAAGTGACTCTAATATGGTGAGAAGTCACTTACATGATTGATTAGTGCCAAAATGTGACCTAAAATTGACCTTGTAGGAAAGGGGGTACCAAGAGGTGGTTAAAGGAGGTCTAATTACAAGTACATGATCTTAACATGTTAATTGTATCAATATATGGTGGCAAGTGACTCTTATAGGGTGCAAAGTGACTCTAATATAGTGAAAAGTGACTTACATGGTTGATTAGAGTCAAAATGTGGTACAAAATTAACTTGTATAAAAGTGGCATTAATAGGTGGTAAAAGGATGTGAAATTGGATTTATATGATGTTAACATGTTAATTGTTGTATATATGGTGGAAAGTTACTCTTATAGGATGCAAAGTGACTCTAATATGGTGAAAAGTGACTTACATGGTTGATTAGAACCAAAATGTGGAACAAAATTGACCTGTATGAAAGTGGAACTAGTGGATGGTAAAAGGATGTCAATTCGGATGTATATGATGTTAACATGTTAATTGTACAAATATATGGTTGAAAGTGACTCATATAGGGTGCAAAATGACTCTAATATGGTGAAAAGTGACTTACATGGTTAATTAGAACCAAAATGTGGACCAAAATTGACTGGTATGAATGTGGCACTAAGAGGTTGTAAAAGAATTTCTAATTGCATGTACATGTTGTTAACATGTTAATTGTACCAATATATGATGGCAAGTGACTCTTATAAGGTATAATGTGACTCTAATATGGTGAGAAGTCAATTACATGATTGATTAGTGCCAAAATGTGGCCCAAAATTGACTAGTAGGAAATGGGGTACCAAGAGGTGGTTAAAGGATGTCTAATTGCATGTACACGATGTTAACATGTTAATTGTATCAATATATGGTGGCAAGTGACTCTTATAGGGTGCAAAGTGACGCTAATATGGTGAAAAGTGACTTACATGGTTGATTAGAGCCAAAATATGGAATAAAATTAACTTGTATGAATGTGGTATTAATAGGTGGTAAAAGGATGTCAAATTGGATGTATATGATGTTAACATGTTAATTGTTGTATATATGGTGGAAAGTGACTCTTATAGGGGTGCAAAGTGACTCTAATATGGTGAAAAGTGACTTACATGGTTGATTAGAACCAAAATGTGAAACTAAATTGACCTGTATGAAAGCGGAATTAAGAGGTGGTAAAAGGATGTCAAATCGGATGTATATGATGTTAAAATGTTAATTGTACAAATATATGGTGGAAAGTGACTCATATAGGGTTCAAAATTACTCTAATATGGTTAAAAGTGACTTACATGGTTAATTAGAACCAAAATGTGTACCAAAATTGACTTGTATGAATGTGCCACTAAGAGTTCGTAAAAGGATTTCTGATTGCATGTACATGATGTCAACATATTAATTGTACCAATATATGATGGCAAGTGACTCTTATAAGGTGCAGAGTAACTCTAATATGGTGAGAAGTCACTTACATGATTGATTGGAGCCAAAATGTGGCCCAAAATTGACTTGTAGGAAAGGGGTACCAAGAGGTGGTTAAAGGATGTCTAACTGCATGTACTTGATGTTAACATGTTAATTGTATCAATATATGGTGGCAAGTGACTCTTATAGGGTGCAAAGTGACTCTAATATGCTGAAAAGTGACTTACAGGTTGATTAGAGCCAAAATGTGGAATAAAATTAACTTGTATGAAAGTGGCATTAATAGGTGGTAAAAGAATGTCAAATTGGATGTATATGATGTTAACATGTTAATTGTTGTATATATGGTGGAAAGTGACTCTTATAGAGTGCAAAGTGACTCTAATATGGTGAAAAGTGACTTACATGGTTAATTAGGACCAAAATATGGAACAAAATTGACCTGTATGAAAGTGGAATTAATAGGTGGTAAAAGGATGTCAAATTGGATGTATATGATGTTAACATGTTAATTATACATATAGATTGTGGAAGTGACTCATATAGGGTGCAAAATGACTCCAATATGGTGAAAAGTGACTTACATGGTTAATTAGAACCAAAATGTGGACCGAAATTGACTTGTATGAATGTGGCACTAAGAAGTTGTAAAAGAATTTCTAATTGCATATACATGTTGTTAACATGTTAATTGTACCAATATATGATGGCAAGTGACTCTTATAAGGTACAATGTGACTCTAATATGGTGAGAAGTCAATTACATGATTCATTAGTGCCAAAATGTGGTCCGAAATTGAGTTGTAGGAAATGGGGTACCAAGGGGTTGTTAATGGATGTCTAATTGAATGTACACGATGTTAACATGTTAATTGTATCAATATATGGTGGCAAGTGACTCTTATAGGGTGTAAAGTGACGCTAATATGGTGAAAAGTGCTTACATGGTTGATTAGAGCCAAAATATGGAATAAAATTAACTTGTATGAAAGTGGTATTAATAGGTGGTAAAAGGATGTCAAATTGGATGTATATGATGTTAACATGTTAATTGTTGTATATATGGTGGAAAGTGACTCTTATAGGGGTGCAAAGTGACTCTAATATGGTGAAAAGTGACTTATATGGTTGATTAGAACCAAAATATGGAACTAAATTGACCTGTATGAAAGTGGAATTAAGAGGTGGTAAAAGGATGTCAAATCGGATGTATATGATGTTAAAATGTTAATTGTACAAATATATGGTGGAAAGTGACTCATATAGGGTTCAAAATTACTCTAATATGGTTAAAAGTGACTTACATGGTTAATTAGAACCAAAATGTGGACCAAAATTGACTTGTATGAATGTGCCACTAAGAGGTGGTAAAAGGATTTCTGATTGCATGTACATAATGTCAACATATTAATTGTACCAATATATGATGGCAAGTGACTCTTATAAGGTGCAGAGTAACTCTAATATGGTGAGAAGTCACTTACATGATTGATTGGAGCCAAAATGTGGCCCAAAATTGACTTGTAGGAAAGGGGTACCAAGAGGTGGTTAAAGATTGTCTAATTGCATGTACTTGATGTTAACATGTTAATTATATCAATATATGGTGGCAAGTGACTCTTATAGGGTGCAAAGTGACTCTAATATGGTGAAAAGTGACTTACATGGTTGATTAGAGCCAAAATGTGGAATAAAATTAACTTGTATGAAAGTGGCATTAATAGGTGGTAAAAGAATGTCAAATTGGATGTATATGATGTTAACATGTTAATTGTTGTATATATGGTGGAAAGTGACTCTTATAGAGTGCAAAGTGACTCTAATATGGTGAAAAGTGACTTCATGGTTGATTAGGACCAAAATATGGAACAAAATTGACCTGTATGAAAGTGGAATTAATAGGTGGTAAAATGATGTCAAATTGGATGTATATGATGTTAACATGTTAATTATACATATAGATTATGGAAGTGACTCATATAGGGTGCAAAATGACTCTGACACGGTGAAAAGTGACATACATGGCTAATTAGAACCAAAATCTGGACCAAAATTGACTTCTATGAATGTGGCAGTAAGAGTTTGTAAAAGGATTTTCAATTGCATGTACATGATGTTAACATGTTAATTATACCAACATATGATGGCAAGGGACTCTTATAAGGTACAAAGTGACTCTAATATGGTGAGAAGTCACTTACATGATTGATTAGTGCCAAAATGTGGCCCAAAATTGACTTGTAGGAAATGGGGTACCAAGAGGTGGTTAAAGGATGTCTAATTACATGTACATGATGTTAACAAGTTAATTGTATCAATATATGGTGGCAAGTGACTTTTATAGGGTGCAAAGTGACTCTAATATGGAGAAAAGTGACTTACATGGTTGATTAGAGCCAAAATGTGGTACAAAATTAACTTGTATGAAATTGGCATTAATAGGTGGTAAAAGGATGTCAAATCGGATGTATATGATGTTAACATGTTAGTTGTACAAATATATGGTAGAAAGTGACTCATATAGGGTGGAAAATTACTCTAATATGGTGAAAAGTGACTTACATGGTTAATTAGAACCAAAATGTGTACCAAAATTGACTTGTATGAATGTGGCACTAAGAGGTGGTAAACGGATTTCTAATTGCATGTACATGAGGTTAACATGCTAATTGTACCTATAAATGATGGCAAGTGACTCTTATAAGGTGCAAAGTGACTCTAATATGGTGAGAAGTCACTTACATGATTGATTAGTGCCAAAATATGGCCCAAAATTGACTTGTAGAAAAGGGGTTACCAAGAGGTGGTTAAAGGAGGTCTAATTACATGTACATGATGTTAACATGTTAATTGTATCAATATATGGTGGCAAGTGACCCTTATAGGGTGCAAAGTGACTCTAATATGGTGAAAAGTGACTTACATGGTTGATTAGAGTCAAAATGTGGTACAAAATTAACTTGTATAAAAGTGGCATTAATAGGTGGTAAAAGGATGTGAAATTGGATTTATATGATGTTAACATATTAATTGTTGTATATATGGTGGAAAGTTACTATTATAGGATGCAAAGTGACTCTAATATGGTGAAAAATGACTTACATGGTTGATTAGAACCAAAATGTGGAACAAAATTGACCTGTATGAAAGTGGAACTAATGGATGGTAAAAGGATGTCAATTCGGATGTATATGATGTTAACATGTTAATTGTACAAATATATGGTTGAAAGTGACTCATATAGGGTGCAAAATGACTCTAATATGGTGAAAAGTGACTTACATGGTTAATTAGAACCAAAATGTGGACCGAAATTGACTTGTATGAATGTGGCACTAAGTGGTTGTAAAAGAATTTCTAATTGCATATACATGTTGTTAACATGTTAATTGTACCAATATATGATGGCAAGTGACTCTTATAAGGTACAATGTGACTCTAATATGGTGAGAAGTCAATTACATGATTGATTAGTGCCAAAATGTGGCACGAAATTGACTTGTAGGAAATGGGGTACCAAGAGGTGGTTAAAGGATGTCTAATTGCATGTACACGATGTTAACATGTTAATTGTATCAATATATGGTGGCAAGTGACTCTTATAGGGTGCAAAGTGACTCTAATATGGTGAAAAGTGGCTTACATGGTTGATTAGAGCCAAAATATGGAATAAAATTAACTTGTATGAAAGTGGTATTAATAGGTGGTAAAAGGATGTCAAATTGGATGTATATAATGTAATGTTAATTGTTGTATATATGGTGGAAAGTGACTCTTATAGGGGTGCAAAGTGACTCTAATATGGTGAAAAGTGACTTACATGGTCGATTAGAACCAAAATATGAAACTAAATTGACCTGCATGAAAGTGGAATTAAGAGGTGGTAAAAGGATGTTAAATCGGATGTATATGATGTTAAAATGATAATTGTACAAATATATGGTGGAAAGTGACTCATATAGGGTTCAAAATTACTCTAATATGGTTAAAAGTGACTTACATGGTTAATTAGAACCAAAATGTGGACCAAAATGGACTTGTATGAATGTGGCACTAAGAGGTGGTAAAAGGATTTCTGATTGCATTTACATGATGTCAACATATTAATTGTACCAATATATGATGGCAAGTGACTCTTATAAGGTGCAGAGTAACTCTAATATGGTGAGAAGTCACTTACATGATTGATTGGAGCCAAAATGTGGCCCAAAATTGACTTGTAGGAAAGGGGTACCAAGAGGTGGTTAAAGGATGTCTAATTGCATGTACTTGATGTTAACATGTTAATTGTATCAATATATGGTGGCAAGTGACTCTTATAGGGTTTAAAGTGACTCTAATATGCTGAAAAGTGACTTACATGGTTGATTAGAGCCAAAATGTGGAATAAAATTAACTTCTATGAATGTGGCATTAATAGGTGGTAAAAGAATGTCAAATTGGATGTATATGATGTTAACATGTTAATTGTTGTATATATGGTGGAAAGTGACTCTTATAGAGTGCAAAGTGACTCTAATATGGTGAAAAGTGACTTACATGGTTGATTAGGACCAAAATATGGAACAAAATTGACCTGTATGAAAATTGGAATTAATAGGTGGTAAAAGGATGTCAAATTGGATGTATATGATGTTAACATGTTAATTATACATATAGATTGTGGAATTGACTCATATAGGGTGCAAAATGACTCTAACATGGTGAAAATTGACATACATGGTTAATTAGAACCAAAATGTGGACCAAAATTGAATTCTATGAATGTGGCAGTAAGAGTTTGTAAAAGGATTTCTAATTGCATGTACATGATGTTAACATGTTAATTATACAAATATATGATGGCAAGAGACTCTTATACGGTAAAAAGTGACTCTAATATGGTGAGAAGTCACTTACATGATTGATTAGTGCCAAAATGTGGCCCAAAATTGACTTGTAGGAAATGGGTTACCAAGAGGTGGTTAAAGGATGTCTAATTTCATATACATGATGTTAACAAGTTAATTGTATCAATATATGGTGGCAAGTGACTCTTATAGGGTGCAAAGTGACTCTATTATGGTGAAAAGTGACTTACATGGTTGATTAGAGCCAAAATGTGGTAAAACATTAACTTGTTTGAAAGTGGCATTAATAGGTGGTAAAAGGATGTCAAATTGGATGTATATGATGTTAACATGTTAATTGTTGTATACATGGTGGAAAGTGACTCTTATAGGGGAGCAAAGTGACTCTAATATGGTGAAAAATGACTTACATGGTTAATTAGAAACAAAATGTGTACCAAAATTGACTTGTATGAATGTGGCACTAAGAGGTGGTAAAAAGATTTCTAATTGGATGTATATGATTTTAACATGTTAATTGTACCAATATATGATGGCAAGTGACTTTTATAAGGTGAAAAGTGACTTTAATATGGTGATAAGTCACTTACATGATTGATTAGAGCCAAAATGTGGCCCAAAATTGACTTGTAGGAAAGGGGTACCAAAAGGTGGTTAAAGGATGTCTAATTGCATGTACATGATGTTAACATGTTAATTTTATCAAGATATTGAGAAAGTGACACTAATAGGGTGCAAAGTGACTCTAATACGGTGAAAAGTGACTTACATGGTTGATTAGAGCCAAAATGTGGAATAAAATTAACTTGTATGAAAGTGGCATTAATAGGCGGTAAAAGGATGTGAAATTGGATGTATATGATGTTACCATGTTAATTATACATATAGATTGTGGAAAGTAACTCATATAGGGTGCAAAATGACTCTAACATAGTGAAAAGTGACTTACATGGTTAATTAGAACCAAAATGTGGACCAAACGTGACTTGTATGAATATGGCACTAAGAGGTGGTAAAAGGATTTCTAATTGGATGTATATAATGTTAACATGTTAATTGTCCCAATATATGATGGAAAGTGACTCTTATAAGGTGTAAAGTGACTCTAATATGGTGATAAGTCACTTACATGATTGATTAGAGCCAAAATGTGGCCCAAAAATGACTTGTAGGAAATGGGTACCAAAAGGTGGTTAAAGGATGTTTAATTGCATGTACATGATGTTAATATGGTTAATTGTATCAATATATTGGGAAAGTGACTCTAATAGGGTGCAAAGTGACTCTAATATGGTGAAAAGTGACTTACATGGTTGATTAGAGCCAAAATGTGGAATAAAATTAACTTGTATGAAAGTGGCATTAATAGGTGGTAAAAGGATGTCAAATTGGATGTATATGATGTTAACATGTTAATTGTTATATATATGGTGGAAAGTGACTCTTATAGGGTGCAAAGTGACTCTAATATGGTGAAAAGTGACTTACATGGTTGATTAGAACCAAAATGTGGAACAAAATTGACCTGTATGAAAGTGGAAGTATGAAAGTGGAACTAATAGGTGGTAAAAGGATGTCAAATTGGACGTATATGATATTACCATGTTAATTATACATATAGATTGTGGAAAGTGACTCATATAGGGTGCAAAATGACTCTAACATGGTGAAAAGTGACTTACATGGTTAATTAGAACCAAAATGTGGACCAAAATTGACTTGTATAAATGTGGCACTAAGAGGTTGTAAAAGGATTTCTAATTGCATGTACATGATGTTAACATGTTAATTGTACCAATATATGATGGCAAGTGAGTCTTATAAGGTGCAAATTGACTATAATATGGTGAGAAGTCACTTACATGATTGATTTATGCCAAAATGTGGCCCAAAATTGACTTGTAGGAAAGGGGTACCAAGAGGTGGTTAAAGGATGTCTAATTGCATGTACATGATGTTAACATGTTAATTGTATCAATATATGGTGGCAAGTGACTCTTATAGGGTGCAAAGTGACTTTAATATGGTGAAAAGTGACTTACATGGTTGATTAGAGCCAAAATGTGGTAAAAAATTAACTCATATGAAAGTGGCATTAATAGGCGGTAAAAGAATGTGAAATTGGTTGTATATGATGTTAACATATTAGTTGTTGTATATATGGTGGAAAGTGACTCTTTTAAGGTGCAAAGTGACTCTAATATGGTGAAAAGTGACTTAAATGGTTGATTAGAACCAAAATGTGGAAAAAAATTAACCTTTATGAAAGTGGAATTAAGAGGTGGTAAAAGGATGTCAATTCAGATGTATATGATGTTAACATGTTAATTGTATAAATATATGGTGGAAAGTGACTCATATAGGGTGCAAAATGACTCTAATATGGTGAAAAGTGACTTACATGATTAATTAGAACCATAATGTGGACCAAAATTGACTTGTATGAATGGGGCACTAATAGGTGGTAAAAGGATTTCAAATTGCATGTACATGATGTTAACATATTAATTGTACCAATATATGATGGCAAGTGACTCTTATAAGGTGCAAAGTAAGTCTAATATGGTGAGAAATCACTTACATGATTTATTAGAGCCAAAATGTGGCCCAAAATTGACTTGTAGGAAAGGGGTACCAAGAGGTGGTTAAAGGATGTCTAATTGGATGTATATGATGTTAACATGTTAATTGTATAAATACATGATGGAAAGTGACTCATATAGGGTGCAAAATGACTCTAATATGGTGAAAAGTGACTTACATGTAGAACCAGAATGTGGACCAAAATTGACCTGTATGAATGTGGCACTAAGAGGTGGTAAAAAGATTTATAATTGGATATATATGGTGTTAACATGTTAATTGTACCAATGTATGATGGCAAGTGACTCTTATAAGGTGCAAAGTGACTTTAATATGGTGATAAGTCACATGATTGATTAGAGCCAAAATGTGGCCCAAAATTGACTTGTAGGAAAGGGGTACCAAAAGGTGGTTAAAGGATGTTTAATTGCATGTACATGATGTTAACATGTTAATTGTATCAATATATGGGGAAAGTGACTCTTATAGGATGCAAAGTGACTCTAATATGGTGAAAAGTGACTTACATGGTTGATTAGAGCCAAAATGCGGAATAAAATTAACTTGTATGAAAGTGGCATTAATAGGTGGTAAAAGGATGTCAAATTGGATGTATATGATGTTAACATGTTAATTGTTGTATATATGGTGGAAAGTGACTCTTATAGGGTGCAAAGTGACTCTAATATGGTGAAAAGTGACTTACATCGTTGATTAGAACCAAAATGTGGAACAAAATTAACCTGTATGAAAGTGGAACTAATAGGTGGTAAAAGACTGTCAAATTGGATGTATATTATGTTAACATGTTAATTATACATATAGATTGTGGAAAGTGACTCATATAGGGTGCAAAATGACTCTAACATGGTGAAAAGTGACTTACATGGTTAATTAGAACCAAATTGTTGACCAAAATTGACTAGTATGAATGTGGCACTAAGAGGTGGTAAAAGGATTTCTAATTGGATGTATATGATGTTAACATGTTAATTGTACCAATATATGATGGCAAGTGACTCTTATAAGGTGCAAAGTGACTATAATATGGTGATAAGTCACTTACATGATTGATTAGAGCCAAAATGTGGCCCAAAATTGACTTGTAGGAAAGGGGTACCAAAAGGTGGTTAAAGGATGTCTAATTGCATGTACATGATTTTAACATGTTAATTGTATAAAGATATTAGGAAAGTGACACTAATAGGGTGCAAAGTGACTCTAATATGGTGAAAAGTGACTTACATGGTTGATTAGAGCCGAAATGTGGAATAAAATTAACTTGTATGAAAGTGGCATTAATAGGCGGTAAAAGGATGTGAAATTGGATGTATATGATGTTACCATGTTAATTATACATATAGATTGTGGAAAGTGACTCATATAGGGTGCAAAATGACTCTAACATGGTGAAAAGTGACTTACATGGTTAATTAGAACCAAAATGTGGACCAAACTTGACTTGTATGAATATGGCACTAAAAGGTGGTAAAAGGATTTCTAATTGGATATATATGATGTTAACATGTTAATTGTCCCAATATAAGATGGCAAGTGACTCTTATAAGGTGCAAAGTGACTCTAATATGGTGATAAGTCACTTACATGATTGATTAGAGCCAAAATATGGCCCAAAATTGACTTGTAGGAAAGGGGTACCAAAAGGTGGTTAAAGGATGTTTTATTGCATGTACATGATGTTAACTTGTTAATTGTATCAATATATTGGGAAAGTGACTCTAATAGGGTGCAACGTAACTCTAATATGGTGAAAAGTGACTTACATGGTTGATTAGAGCCAAAATGTGGAATAAAATAAACTTGTTTGAAAGTGGCATTAATAGGTGGTAAAAGGATGTCAAATTGGATGTGTATGATGTTAATATGTTAATTTTTGTATATATGGTGGAAAGTGACTCTTATAGGGTGCAAAGTGACTCTAATATGGTGAAAACTGACTTACATGGTTGATTAGAACCAAAATGTGGAACAAAATTGACCTGTATGAAAGTGGAACTAATAGGTGGTAAAAGGATGTCAAATTGGATGTATATGATGTTAACATGTTAATTATACATATAGATTGTGGAAAGTGACTCATATAGGGTGCAAAATGACTCTAACATGGTGAAAAGTGACTTACATGGTTAATTAGAACCAAAATGTGGACCAAAATAGACTTGTATAAATGTGGCACTAAGAGGTTGTAAAAGGATTTCTAATTGCATGTACATGATGTTAACATGTTAATTGTACCAATATATGATGGCAAGTGACTCTTATAAGGTGCCAATTGACTATAATATGGTGAGAAGTCACTTACATGATTGATTTGTGCCAAAATGTGGCCCAAAATTGACTTGTAGGAAAGGGGGTACCAAGAGGTGGTTAAAGGATGTCTAATTGCATGTACTCAGATTTTAACATGTTAATTGTATCAATATATGGTGGCAAGTGACTCTTATAGGGTGCAAAGTGTCTCTAATATGGTGAAAAGTGACATACATGGTTGATTAGAGCCAAAATGTGGTAAAAAATTAACTTATATGAAAGTGGCATTAATAGACGGTAAAAGAATATGAAATTGGATGTATATGATGTTAACATGTTAATTGTTGTATATATGGTGGAATGTGACTCTTTTAAGGTGCAAAGTGACTCTAATATGGTCAAAAGTGACTTAAATGGATGATTAGAACCAAAATGTGGAACAAAATTGACCTGTATGAAAGTGGAATTAAGAGGTGGTAAAAGGATGTCAATTCAGATGTATATGATGTTAACATGTTAATTGTATAAATATATGGTGGAAAGTGACTCATATAGGGTGCCAAATGACTCTAATATGGTGAAAAGTGACTTACATGGTTAATTAGAACCAGAATGTGGACCAAAATTGACTTGTATGAATGTGGCACTAAGAGGTGGTAAAAGGATTTCAAATTGCATGTACATGATGTTAACATATTAATTGTACCAATATATGATGGCAAGTGACTCTTATAAGGTGCAAAGTAAGTCTAATATAGTGAGAAATCACTTACATGATTGATTAGAGCCAAAATGTGGCCCAAAATTGACTTGTAGGAAAGGGGTACCGAGAGGTGGTTAAAGGATGTCTAATTGCATGTACATGATGTTAACATGTTAATTGTATCAATATATGTTGGCAAGTGACTCTTATAGGGTGCAAAGTGACTCTAATATGGTGAAAAGTGACTTACATGGTTGATTAGAGCCAAAATGTAGTACAAAATTAACGTGTATGAAAGTGGCATAAATAGGTGGTAAGAGGATTTGAAATTGGATGTATATGATGTTAACATGTTAATTGTATAAATACATGGTGGAAAGTGACTCATATAGGGTGCAAAATTACTCTAATATGGTGAAAAGTGACTTATATGGTTAATTAGAACTAGAATGTTGACCAAAATTGACTTGTATGAATGTGGCACTAAGAGGTTTTAAAAGGTTTTATAATTGGATGTATATAATGTTAACATGTTAATTGTACCAATATATGATGGCAAGTGACTCTTATAAGGTGCATAGTGACTCTAATATGGTGATAAGTCACTTACATGATTGATTAGAGCCAAAATGTGGCCCAAAATTGACTTGTAGGAAAGGGGTACCAAAAGGTGGTTAAAGGATGTTTAATTGCATGTACATGATGTTAACATGTTAATTGTATCAATATATGGGTAAAGTGACTCTTATAGGGTGCAAAGTGACTCTAATATGGTGAAAAGTGACTTACATGGTTGATTAGAGCCAAAATGTGGAATAAAATTAACTTTTATGAAAGTGGCATTAATAGGTGGTAAAAGAATGTCAAATTGGATGTATATGATGTCAACATGTTAATTGTTCTATATATGGTGGAAAGTGACTCTTATAGGGTGTAAAGTGACTCTAGGTGAAAAGTGACTTACATCGTTGATTAGAACCAAAATGTGGAACAAAATTAACCTGTATGAAAGTGGAACTAATAGGTGGTAAAAGACTGTCAAATTGGATGTATATGATGTTAAAATGTTAATTATACATATAGATTGTGGAAAGTGACTCATGTAGGGTTCAAAATGACTCTAACATGGTGAAAAGTGACTTACATGGTTAATTAGAACCAAATTGTGGACCAAAATTGACTTGTATGAATGTGGCAGTAAGAGGTGGTAAAAGGATTTCTAATTGGATGTATATGATGTTAACATGTTAATTGTACCAATATATGATGGCAAGTGACTCTTATAAGGTGGAAAGTGACTCTAATATGGTGATAAGTCACAAGATTGATTAGAGCCAAAATGTGGCCCAAAATTGACTTGTAGGAAAGGGGTATCAAAAGGTGGATAAAGGATGTCTAATTGCATGTAAATGATGTTAACATGTTAATTGTATCAAGATATTGGGAAAGTGACACTAATAGGGTGCAAAGTGACTCTAATATGGTGAAAGGTGACTTACATGGTTGATTAGACCCAAAATGTGGAATAAAATTAACTTGTATGAAAGTGTCATTAATAGGCGGTAAAAGGATATGAAATTGGATGTATATGATGTTACCATGTTAATTATACATATAGATTGTGGAAAGTGACTCATATAGGGTGCAAAATGACTCTAACATGGTGAAAAGTGACTTACATGGTTAATTAGAACCAAAATATGGACCAACCTTGACTTGTATGAATATGGCACTAAGAGGTGGTAAAAGGATTTCTAATTGGATGTATAATATGTTAACATTTTAATTGTCCCAATATATGATGGCAAGTGACTCTTATAAGGTGCAAAGTGACTCTAATATGGTGATAAGTCACTTACATGATTGATTAGAGCCAAAATGTGGCCCAAAATTGAGTTGTAGGAAAGGGGTACCAAATGGTGGTTAAAGGATGTTTAATTGCATGTACATGATGTTAACATGTTAATTGTATCAATATATTGGAAAAGTGACTCTAATAGGGTGCAAAATGACTCTAATATGGTGAAAAGTGACTTACATGGTTGATTAGAGCCAAAATGTGGAATAATATTAACTTGTATGAAAGTGGCATTAATAGGTGGTAAAAGGATGTCAAATTGGATGTATATGATGTTAACATGTTAATTGTTGTATATATGGTGGAAACTGACTCTTATAGGGTGCAAAGTGACTCTAATATGGTGAAAAGTGACTTACATGGTTGATTAGAACCAAAATGTGGAACAAAATTGACCTGCATGAAACTGGAACTAATAGGTGGTAAAAGGATGTCAAATTGGATGTATATGATGTTAACATGTTAATTATACAAATAGATTGTGTAAAGTGACTCATATAGGGTGCAAAATGACTCTAACATGGTGAAAAGTGACTTACATGGTTAGTTAGAACCAAAATGTGGACTAAAATTGACTTGTATGAATGTGGCACTAAGTGGTTGTATAAGGATTTCTAATTGCATGTACATGATGTTAACATGTTAATTGTACCAATATATGATGGCAAGTGACTCTTATAAGGTGAAAATTGACTATAATATGGTGAGAAGTCACTTACATGATTGATTTGTGCCAAAATGTGGCCCATGACTTGTAGGAAAGGGGGTACCAAGAGGTGGTTAAAGGATGTCTAATTGCATGTACTCAGATTTTAACATGTTAATTGTATCAATATATGGTGGCAAGTGACTCTTATAGGGTGAAAAGTGACTCTAATATGGTGAAAAGTAACATACATGGTTGATTAGAGACAAAATATGGTAAAAAATTAACTTATATGAAAGTGGCATTAATAGGCGGTAAAAGAATGTGAAATTGGATGTATATGATGTTAACATGTTAATTGTTGTATATATGGTGGAAAGTGACTCTTTTAAGGTGCAAAGTGACTCTAATATGGTGAAAAGTGACTTAAATGTTTGATTAGAACCAAAATGTGGAACAAAATTGACCTGTATGAAAGTGGAATTAAGAGGTGGTAAAAGGATGTCAATTCAGATGTATATGATGTTAACATGTTAACTGTATAAATATATGGTGGAAAGTGACTCATATAGGGTGCAAAATGACTCTAATATGGTGAAAAGTGACTTACATGGTTAATTAGAACCAGAATGTGGACCAAAATTGACTTGTATGAATGTGGCGCTAAGAGGTGGTAAAAGGATTTCAAATTACATGTACATGATGTTAACATATTAATTGTACCAATATATGATGGCAAGTGACTCTTATAAGGTGCAAAGTAAGTCTAATATGGTGAGAAATCACTTACATGATTGATTAGAGCCAAAATGTGGCCCAAAATTGACTTGTAGGAAAGGGGTACCAAGAGGTGGTTAAAGGATGTCTAATTGCATGTACATGATGTTAACATGTTAATTGTATCAATATATGGTGGCAAGTGACTCTTATAGGGTGCAAAGAGACTCTAATATGGTAAAAAGTGACTTACATGGTTGATTAGAGCCAAAATGTAGTACAAAATTAACGTGTATGAAAGTGGCATAAATAGGTGGTAAGAGGATTTGAAATTGGATGTATATGATGTTAACATGTTAATTGTATAAATACATGGTTGAAAGTGACTCATATAGGGTGCAAAATGACTCTAATATGGTGAAAAGTGACTTATATGGTTAATTAGAACCAGAATGTTGACCAAAATTGACTTGTATGAATGTGGCACTAAGAGGTGGTAAAAGGTTTTATAATTGGATGTATATAATGTTAACATGTTAATTGTACCAATATATGATGGCAAGTGACTCTTATAAGGTGCATAGTGACTCTAATATGGTCATAAGTCACTTACATGATTGATTAGAGCCAAAATGTGGCCCAAAATTGACTTGTAGGAAAGGGGTACCAAAAGGTGGTTAAAGGATGTTTAATTGCATGTACATGATGTTAACATGTTAATTGCATCAATATATGGGTAAAGTGACTCTTATAGGGTGCAAAGTGACTCTAATATGGTGAAAAGTGACTTACATGGTTGATTAGAACCAAAATGTGGAATAAAATTAACTTGTATGAAAGTGGCATTAATAGGTGGTAAAAGAATGTCAAATTGGATGTATATGATGTCAACATGTTAATTGTTCTATATATGGTGGAAAGTTACTCTTATAGGGTGCAAAGTGACTCTAATATGGTGAAAAGTGACTTACATCGTTGATTAGAACCAAAATGTGGAACAAAATTAACCTGTATGAAAGTGGAACTAATAGGTGGTAAAAGACTGTCAAATTGGATGTATATGATGTTAAAATTTTAATTATACATATAGATTGTGGAAAGTGACTCATGTAGGGTGAAAAATGACTCTAACATGGTGAAAAGTGACTTACATGGTTAATTAGAACCAAATTGTGGACCAAAATCGACTTGTATGAATGTGGCAGTAAGAGGTGGTAAAAGGATTTCTAATTGGATGTATATGATGTTAACATGTTAATTGTACCAATATATGATGGCAAGTGACTCTTATAAGGTGGAAAGTGACTCTAATATGGTGATAAGTCACATGATTGATTAGAGCCAAAATGTGGCCCAAAATTGACTTGTAGGAAAGGGGTACCAAAAGGTGGATAAAGGATGTCTAATTGCATGTAAATGATGTTAACATGTTAATTGTATCAAGATATTGGGAAAGTGACACTAATAGGGTGCAAAGTGACTCTAATATGGTGAAAGGTGACTTACATGGTTGATTAGACCCAAAATGTGGAATAAAATTAACTTGTATGAAAGTGTCATTAATAGGCGGTAAAAGGATATGAAATTGGATGTATATGATGTTACCATGTTAATTATACATATAGATTGTGGAAAGTGACTCATATAGGGTGCAAAATGACTCTAACATGGTGAAAAGTGACTTACATGGTTAATTAGAACCAAAATGTGGACCAACCTTGACTTGTATGAATATGGCACTAAGAGGTGGTAAAAGGATTTCTAATTGGATGTATAATATGTTAACATTTTAATTGTCCCAATATATGATGGCAAGTGACTCTTATAAGGTGCAAAGTGACTCTAATATGGTGATAAGTCACTTACATGATTGATTAGAGCCAAAATGTGGCCCAAAATTGACTTGTAGGAAAGGGGGTACTAAAAGGTGGTTAAAGGATGTTTAATTGCATGTACATGATGTTAACATGTTAATTGTATCAATATATTGGAAAAGTGACTCTAATAGGGTGCAAAGTGACTCTAATATGGTGAAAAGTGACTTACATGGTTGATTAGAGCCAAAATGTGGAATAATATTAACTTGTATGAAAGTGGCATTAATAGGTGGTAAAAGGATGTCAAATTGGATGTATATGATGTTAACATGTTAATTGTTGTATATATGGTGGAAAGTGACTCTTATAGGGTGCAAAGTGACTCTAATATGGTGAAAAGTGACTTACATGGTTGATTAGAACCAAAATGTGGAACAAAATTGACCTGCATGAAAGTGGAACTAATAGGTGGTAAAAGGATGTCAAATTGGATGTATATGATGTTAACATGTTAATTATACAAATAGATTGTGGAAAGTGACTCATATAGGGTGCAAAATGACTCTAACATGGTGAAAAGTGACTTACATGGTTAGTTAGAACCAAAATGTGGACTAAAATTGACTTGTATGAATGTGGCACTAAGTGGTTGTATAAGGATTTCTAATTGCATGTACATGATGTTAACATGTTAATTGTACCAATATATGATGGCAAGTGACTCTTATAAGGTGCAAATTGACTATAATATGGTGAGAAGTCACTTACATGATTGATTTGTGCCAAAATGTGGCCCAAAATTGACTTGTAGGAAAGGGGGTACCAAGAGGTGGTTAAAGGATGTCTAATTGCATGTACTCAGATTTTAACATGTTAATTGTATCAATATATGGTGGCAAGTGACTCTTATAGGGTGTAAAGTGACTCTAATATGGTGAAAAGTGACATACTTGGTTGATTAGAGCCAAAATATGGTAAAAAATTAACTTATATGAAAGTGGCATTAATAGGCGGTAAAAGAATGTGAAATTGGATGTATATGATGTTAACATGTTAATTGTTGTATATATGGTGGAAAGTGACTCTTTTAAGGTGCAAAGTGACTCTAATATGGTGAAAAGTCATTTAAATGGTTGATTAGAACCAAAATGTGGAACAAAATTGACCTGTATGAAAATGGAATTAAGAGGTGGTAAAAGGATGTCAATTCAGATGTATATGATGTTAACATGTTAATTGTATAAATATATGGTGGAAAGTAACTCATATAGGGTGCAAAATGACTCTAATATGGTGAAAAATGACTTACGTGGTTAATTAGAACCAGAATGTGGACCAAAATTGACTTGTATGAATGTGACACTAAGAGGTGGTAAAGGATTTCAAATTGCATGTACATGATGTTAACATATTAATTGTACCAATATATGATGGCAAGTGACTCTTATAAGGTGCAAAGTAAGTCTAATATGGTGAGAAATCACTTACATAATTGATTAGAGATAAAATGTGGCCCAAAATTGACCTGTAGGAAAGGGGTACCAAGAGGTGTTTAAAGGATGTCTAATTGCTTGTACATGATGTTAACATGTTAATTGTATCAATATAGGTGGCAAGTGACTCTTATAGGGTGCAAAGTGACTCTAATAAGGTGAAAAGTGACTTACATGGTTGACTAGAGCCAAAATGTAGTACAAAATTAACGTGTATGAAAGTGGCATTAATAGGTGGTAAAAGGATTTGAAATTGGATGTATATGATGTTAACATGTTAATTGTATAAATACATGGTGGAAAGTGACTCATATAGGGTGCAAAATGACTCTAACATGGTGAAAAGTGACTTACATGGTTAATTAGAACCAAAATATGGACCAAAATTGACTTGTATGAATGTGGCACTAAGAGGTGGTAAAAGGATTTCTAATTGGATGTATATGATATTAACATGTTAATTGTCCCAATAAATGATGGCAAGTGACTCTTATAGGGTGCAAAGTGACTCTAATATGGTGATAAGTCACTTACATGATTGATTTGTGCCAAAATGTCGCCCAAAATTGACTTGTAGGAAAGGGGGTACCAAGAGGTGGTTAAAGGATGTCTAATTGAATGTACTCAGATTTTAACATGTTAATTGTATCAATATATGGTGGCAAGTGACTCTTATAGGGTGCAAAGTGACTCTAATATGGTGAAAAGTGACTTACATGGTTGATTAGAGCCGAAATGTGGTACAAAATTAACTTGTATGTAAATGGCTTTAATAAGTGGTAAAAGGATGTCAAATTGGATGTATATGATGTTAACATGTTAATTGTTGTATATAGGGTGGAAAGTGACTCTTATTGGGTGTAAAGTGACTCTAATATGGTGAAAAGTGACTTACATGGTTGATTAGAACCAAAATGTGGAACAAAATTGATCTGTATGAAAGTGGAACTAATAGGTGGAAAAAGGATGTCAAATTGGATGTATATGATGTTAACATGTTAATTATACATATAGATTGTGTAAAGAGACTCATATAGGGTGCAAAATGACTCTAACGTGGTGAAGAGTGATTTACATGGATAATTAGAACCAAAATGTGGACCAAAATTGACTTGTATGAATGTGGCACTAAGAGGTGGTAAAAGAATTTCTAATTGGATGTATATGATGTTAACATGTTAATTGTCCCAATATATGATGGCCAGTGACTCTAATAAGGTGCAAAGTGACTCTAATATGGTGATAAGTCACTTACATGATTGATTAGAGCCAAAATGTGGCCCAAAATTGACTTGTAGGAAACGGGTACCAAAAGGTGGTTAAAGGATGTTTAATTGCATGTACATGATGTTAACATGTTAATTGTATCAATATATGGGAAAAGTTATTCTTATAGGGTGCAAAGTGACTCTAATATGGTGAAAAGTGACTTACATAGTTGATTAGAGCCAAAATGTGGAATAAAATTAACTTGTATGAAAGTGCATTAATAGGTGGTAAAAGGATGTCAAATTGGATGTATATGATATTAACATGTTAATTGTTGTATATATGGTGGAAAGTGACTCTTATAGGGTGCAAAGTGACTCTATTATGGTGAAGAGTGACTCTTATTGGGTGCAAAGTGACTCTAATATGGTGAAAAGTGACTTACATGGTTAATTAGAACCAAAATGTGGACCAAAATTGACTTGCATGAATGTGGCACTAAGAGGTTCTAAAAGGATTTCTAAATTGCATGTACATGATGTTAACATGTTAATTGTACCAATATATGATGGCAACTGACTCTTATAAGGTGCAAATTGACTATAATATGGTGAGAAGTCACTTACATGATTGATTTGTGCCAAAATATGGCCCAAAATTGACTTGTAGGAAAGGGGGTACCAAGAGGTGGTTAAAGGATGTCTAATTGCATGTACATGATGTTAACATGTTAATTGTATCAATATATGGTGGCAAGTGACTCTTATAGGGTGCAAAGTGACTCTAATATAGTGAAAAGTGACATACATGGTTGATTAGAGCCAAAATGTGGTAAAAAATTAACTTGTGAAAAAGTGGCATTAATAGGCGGTAAAAGGATGTAAAATTGGATGTATATGATGTTAACATGTTAATTGTTGTATATATGGTGGAAAGTGACTCTTTTCAGGTGCAAAGTGACTCTAATATGGTGAAAAGTGACTTAAATGGTTGATTAGAACCAAAATGTGGAACAAAATTGACCTGTATGAAAGTGGAATTAAGAGGTGGTAAAAGGATGTCAATTCGGATGTATATGATGTTATGATGTTAATTGCATAAATATATGGTGGAAAGTGACTCATATAGGGTGCAAAATGACTCTAATATGGTGAAAAGTGACTTGGTTAATTAGAACCAAAATGTGGACCAAAATTGACTTGTATGAATGTGGCACTAAGAGGTGGTAAAAGAATTTCTAATTGGATGTATATGATGTTAACATGTTAATTGTAACAATATATGAAGTCAAGTGACTCTTATAAGGTGCAAAGTGACTCTAATATGGTGATAAGTCACTTACATGATTGATTAGAGCCAAAATGTGGCCCAAAATTCACTTGTAGGAAAGAGGTACTAAAAGGTGTTTAAAGGATGTTTAATTGCATGTACATGATGTTAACATGTTAATTGTATCAATATATGGGGAACTGACTCTTATAGGGTGCAAAGTGACTCTAATATGGTGAAAAGTGACTTACATGGTTGATTAGAGCCAAAATGTGGAATAAAATTAACTTGTATGAAAGTGGCATTAAAAGGTGGTAAAAGGATGTCAAATTGGATGTATATGATGTTAACATCTTAATCGTTGTATATATGGTGGAAAGTGACTCTTATTGGGTGCAAAGTGACTTACATGGTTGATTAGAACCAAAATGTGGAACAAAATTGAGTTGTATGAAAGTGGAACTAATAGGTGGTAAAAGGATGTCAAATTGGATGTATATGATGTTAACATGTTAATTATACATACAGATTGTGTAAAGTGACTCATATAGGGTGCAAAATGACTCTAACATGGTGAAAAGTGACTTACATGGTTAATTAGAACCAAAATGTGGACCAAAATTGACTTGTATGAATGTGGCAGTAAGAGGTTGTAAAAGGATTTCTAATTGCATGTACATGATGTTAACATGTTAATTGTACCAATATATGATGGCAAGTGACTCTTATAAGGTGCACATTGACTATAATATGGTGAGAAGTCACTTACATGATTGATTTGTGCCAAAATGTGGCCCAAAATTGACTTGTAGGAAAGGGGGTACCAAGAGGTGGTTAAAGGATGTCTAATTGCATGTACATGATGTTAACATGTTAATTGTATCAATATATGATGGCAAGTGACTCTTATAGGGTGCAAAGTGACTCTAATATAGTAAAAATTGACATACATGGTTGATTAGAGCCAAAATGTGGAAAAAAATTAACTTGTGAGAAAGTGGCATTAATAGGCGGTAAAAGGATGTGAAATTGGATGTATATGATGTTAACATGTTAATTGTTGTATATATGGTGGAAAGTGACTCTTTTCAGGTGCAAAGTGACTCTAATATGGTGAAAAGTGACTTAAATGGTTGATTGGAACCAAAATGTGGAACAAAATTGACCTGTATGAAAGTGGGATTAAGAGGTGGTAAAAGGATGTCAATTCGGATGTATATGATGTTAACATGTTAATTGTATAAATATATGGTGGAAAGTGACTCATATAGGGTGCAAAATGACTCTAATATGGTGAAGAGTGAGTTGGTTAATTAGAACCAAAATGTGGACCAAAATTGACTTGTATGAATGTGGCACTAAGAGGTGGTAAAAGGATTTCTAATTGGATGTATATGATGTTAACATGTTAATTGTAACAATATGTGATGTCAAGTGACTCTTATAAGGTGCAAAGTGACTCTAATATGGTGATAAGTCACTTACATGATTGATTAGAGCCAAAATGTGGCCCAAAATTGACTTGTAGGAGAGAGGTACCAAAAGGTGGTTAAAGGATGTTTAATTGCATGTACATGATGTTAACATGTTAATTGTATCAATATATGGGGAAACTAACTCTTATAGGGTGCAAAGTGACTCTAATATGGTGAAAAGTGACTTACATGGTTAATTAGAGCCAAAATGTGCAATAAAATTAACTTGTTTGAAAGTGGCATTAATATGTGGTAAAAGGATGTCAAATTGGATGTATATGATGTTAACATCTTAATCGTTGTATATATGGTGGAAAGTGACTTACATGGTTGATTAGAACCAAAATGTGGAACAAAATTGACTTGTATGAAAGTGGAACTAATAGGTGGTAAAAGGATGTCAAATTGGATGTATATGATGTTAACATGTTAATTATACATACAGATTGTGTAAAGTGACTCATATAGGGTGCAAAATGACTCTAACATGGTGAAAAGTGACTTACATGGTTAATTAGAACCAAAATGTGGACCAAAATTGACTTGTATGAATGTGGCACTAAGAGGTTGTAAAAGGATTTCTAATTGCATGTACATGATGTTAACATGTTAATTGTACCAATATATGATGGCAAGTGACTCTTATAAGGTGCAAATTGACTATAATATGGTGAGAAGTCACTTACATGATTGATTTGTGCCAAAATATGGCCCAAAATTGACTTGTAGGAAAGGGGGTACCAAGAGGTGGTTAAAGGATGTCTAATTGCATGTACATGATGTTAACATGTTAATTGTATCAATATATGGTGGCAAGTGACTCTTATAGGGTGCAAAGTGACTCTAATATAGTGAAAAATGACATACATGGTTGATTAGATCCAAAATGTGGTAAAAAATTAACTTGTGAGAAAGTGGCATTAATAGGCGGTAAAAGGATGTGAAATTGGATGTATATGATGTTAACATGTTAATTATTGTATATATGGTGGAAAGTGACTCTTTACAGTTACAAAGTGACTCTAATATGGTGAAAAGTGACTTAAATGGTTGATTAGAACCAAAATGTGGAACAAAATTGACCTGTATAAAAGTGGAATTAAGAGGTGGTAAAAGGATGTCAATTCGGATGTATATGATGTTAACATGTTAATTGTATAAATATATGGTGGAAAGTGACTCATATAGGGTGAAAAATGACTATAATATGGTGAAAAGTTACTTGGTTAATTAGAACCAAAATGTGGACCAAAATTGACTTGTATGAATGTGGCACTAAGAGGTGGTAAAAGGATTTCTAATTGGATGTATATGATGTTAACATGTTAATTGTAACAATATATGATGTCAAGTGACTCTTATAAGGTGCAAAGTGACTCTAATATGGTGATAAGTCACTTACATGATTGATTAGAGCCAAAATGTGGCCCAAAATTGACTTGTAGGAAAGAGGTACCAAAAGGTGGTTAAAGGATGTTTAATTGCATGTACTTGATGTTAACATGTTAATTGTATCAATATATGGGGAAACTGACTCTTATAGAGTGCAAAGTGACTCTAATATGGTGAAAAGTGACTTACATGGTGGATTAGAGCCAAAATATGGAATAAAATTAACTTGTATGAAAGTGGCATTAATATGTGGTAAAAGGATGTCAAATTGGATGTATATGATGTTAACATCTTAATCGTTGTATATATGGTGGAAAGTGACTCTTATTGGGTGCAAAGTGACTCTAATATGGTGAAAAGTGACTTACATGGTTGATTAGAACCAAAATGTGGAACAAAATTGACTTGTATGAAAGTGGAACTAATAGGTGGTAAAAGGATGTCAAATTGGATGTATATGATGTTAACATGTTAATTATACATACAGATTGTGTAAAGTGACTCATATAGGGTGCAAAATGACTCTAACATGGTGAAAAGTGACTTACATGGTTAATTAGAACCAAAATGTGGACCAAAATTGACTTGTATGAATGTGGCACTAAGAGGTTGTAAAAGGATTTCTAATTGCATGTACATGATGTTAACATGTTAATTGTACCAATATATGATGGCAAGTGACTCTTATAAGGTGCAAATTGACTATAATATGGTGAGAAGTCACTTACATGATTGATTTGTGCCAAAATGTGGCCCAAAATTGACTTGTAGGAAAGGGGGTAACAAGAGGTGGTTAAAGGATGTCTAATTGCATGTCCATGATGTTAACATGTTAATTGTATCAATATATGGTGGCAAGTCACTCTTATAGGGTGCAAAGTGACTCTAATATAGTGAAAATTGACATACATGGTTGATTAGAGCCAAAATGTGGTAAAAACTTAACTTGTGAGAAAGTGGCATTAATAGGCGGTAAAAGGATGTAAAATTGGATGTATATGATGTTAACATGTTAATTGTTGTATATATGGTGGAAAGTGACTCTTTTCAGGTACAAAGTGACTTTAATATGGTGAAAAGTGACTTAAATGGTTGATTAGAACCAAAATGTGGAACAAAATTGACCTGTATGAAAGTGGAATTAAGAGGTGGTAAAAGGATGTCAATTCGGATGTATATGATGTTAACATGTTAATTGTATAAATATATGGTGGAAAGTGACTCATATAAGGTGCAAAATGACTCTAATATGGTGAAAAGTGACTTGGTTAATTAGAACCAAAATGTGGACCAAAATTGACTTGTATGAATGTGGCACTAAGAGGTGGTAAAAGGATTTCTAATTGGATGTATATGATTTTAACATGTTAATTGTAACAATATATGATGTCAAGTGACTCTTATAAGGTGCAAAGTGACTCTAATATGGTGATAAGTCACTTACATGATTGATTAGAGCCAAAATGTGGCCCAAAATTGAATTGTAGGAAAGAGGTACCAAAAGGTGGTTAAAGGATGTTTAATTGCATGTACATGATATTAACATGTTAATTGTATCAATATATGGGGAAACTGACTCTTATAGAGTGCAAAGTGACTCTAATATGGTGAAAAGTGACTTACATGGTTGATTAGAGCCAAAATGTGGAATAAAATTAACTTATATGAAAGTGGCATTAATATGTGGTAAAAAGATGTCAAATTGGATGTATATGATGTTAACATCTTAATCGTTGTATATATGGTGGAAAGTGACTCTTATTCGGTGCAAAGTGACTCTAATATGGTGAAAAGTGACTTACATGGTTGATTAGAACCAAAATGTGGAACAAAATTGACTTGTATGAAAGTGGAACTAATAGGTGGTAAAAGGATGTCAAATTGGATGTATATGATGTTAACATGTTAATTATACATATAGATTGTGTAAAGTGACTTATATAGGGTGCAAAATGACTCTAACATGGTGAAAAGTGACTTACATGGTTAATTAGAACCAAAATGTGGACAAAAATTGACTTGTATGAATGTGGCACTAAGAGGTTGTAAAAGGATTTCTAATTGCATGTACATGATGTTAACATGTTAATTGTACCAATATATGATGGCAAGTGACTCTTATAAGGGGCAAATTGACTATAATATGGTGAGAAGTCACTTACATGATTGATTTGTGCCAAAATGTGGCCCGAAATTGACTTGTAGGAAAGGGGGTACCAAGAGGTGGTTAAAGGATGTCTAATTGCATGTACATGATGTTAACATGTTAATTGTACCAATATATGGTGGCAAGTGACTCTTATAGGGTGCAAAGTGACTCTAATATAGTGAAAATTGACATACATGGTTGATTAGAGCCAAAATGTGGTAAAAAATTAACTTGTGAGAAAGTGGCATTAATAGGCGGTAAAAGGATGTGAAATTGGATGTATATGATGTTAACATGTTAATTGTTGTATATATGGTGGAAAGTGACTCTTTTCAGGTGCAAAGTGACTCTAATATGGTGAAAAGTGACTTAAATGTTTGATTGGAACCAAAATGTGGAACAAAATTGACCTGTATGAAAGTGGAATTAAGAGGTGGTAAAAGGATGTCAATTCGGATGTATATGATGTTAACATGTTAATTGTATAAATATATGGTGGAAAGTGACTCATATAGGGTGCAAAATGACTCTAATATGGTGAAAAGTGACTTGGTTAATTAGAACCAAAATGTGGACCAAAATTGACTTGTATGAATGTGGCACTAAGACGTGGTAAAAGGATTTCTAATTGGATGTATATGATGTTAACATGTTAATTGTAACAATATCTGATGTCAAGTGACTCTTATAAGGTGCAAAGTGACTCTAATATGGTGATAAGTCACTTACATGATTGATTAGAGCCAAAATATGGCCCAAAATTGACTTGTAGGAGAGAGGTACCAAAAGGTGGTTAAAGGATGTTTAATTGCATGTACATGATGTTAAGATGTTAATTGTATCAATATATGGGGAAACTGACTCTTATAGGGTGCAAAGTGACTATAATATGGTGAAAAGTGACTTACATGGTTGATTAGAGCCAAAATGTGGAATAAAATTAACTTGTTTGAAAGTGGCATTAATATGTGGTAAAAGTATGTCAAATTAGATGTATATGATGTTAACATCTTAATCGTTGTATATATGGTGGAAAGTGACTCTTATTGGGTGCAAAGTGACTCTAATATGGTGAAAAGTGACCTACATGGTTGATTAGAACCAAAATGTGGAACAAAATTGACTTGTATGAAAGTGGAACTAATAGGTGGTAAAAGGATGTCAAATTGGATGTATATGATGTTAACATGTTAATTATACATATAGATTGTGTAAAGTGAGTCATATAGGGTGCAAAATGACTCTAACATGGTGAAAAGTGACTTACATGGTTAATTAGAACCAAAATGTGGACCAAAATTGACTTGTATGAATGTGGCACTAAGAGGTTGTAAAAGGATTTCTAATTGCATGTACATGATGTTAACATGTTAATTGTACCAATATATGATGGCAAGTGACTCTTATAAGGGGCAAATTGACTATAATATGGTGAGAAGTCACTTACATGATTGATTTGTGCCAAAATATGGCCCAAAATTGACTTTTAGGAAAGGGGGTACCAAGAGGTGGTTAAAGGATGTCTAATTGCATGTACATGATGTTAACTTGTTAATTTTATCAATATATGGTGGCAAGTGACTCTTATAGGGTGCAAAGTGACTCTAATATAGTGAAAAATGACATACATGGTTGATTAGATCCAAAATGTGGTAAAAAATTAACTTGTGAGAAAGTGGCATTAATAGGCGGTAAAAGGATGTGAAATTGGATGTATATGATGTTAACATGTTAATTATTGTATATATGGTGGAAAGTGACTCTTTTCAGGTGCAAAGTGACTCTAATATGGTGAAAAGTGACTTAAATGGTTGATTAGAACCAAAATGTGGAACAAAATTGACCTGTATGAAAGTGGAATTAAGAGGTGGTAAAAGGATGTCAATTCGGATGTATATGATGTTAACATGTTAATTGTATAAATATATGGTGGAAAGTGACTCATATAGGGTGCAAAATGATTCTAATATGGGAAAAGTGACTTGGTTAATTAGAACCTAAATGTGGACCAAAATTGACTTGTATGAATGTGGCACTAAGAGGTGGTAAAAGGATTTCTAATTGGATGTATATGATGTTAACATGTTAATTGTACCAATATATGATGGCAAGTGACTCTTATAAGGTGCAAAGTGACTCTAATATGGTGATAAGTCACTTACATGATTGATTAGAGCCAAAATGTTGCCCAAAATTGACTTGTAGGAAAGGGGTACCAAAAGGTGGTTAAAGGATGTTTAATTTCATGTAAATGATGTTAACATGTTAATTGTATCAATATATGGAGAAAGTGACTCTTATAGTGTGCAAAGTGACTCTAATATGGTGAAAAGTGACTTACATGGTTGATTAGAGCCAAAATGTGGAATAAATTAACTTTTATGAAAGTGACATGAATAGGTAGTAAAAGGATGTCAAATTGGATGTATATGATGTTAACATGTTAATTGTTGTATATATGGTGGAAAGTGACTCTTATAAGGTGTAAAGTGACTCTAATATGGTGAAAAGTGACTTACATGGTTGATTAGAACCATAATGTGGAACAAAATTGACCTTTATGAAAGTGGAACTAATAGATGGTAAAAGGATGTCAATTCGGATGTATATGATGTTAACATGTTAATTGTATAAATATATGGTGGAAAGTGACTCATATAGGGTGCAAAATGACTCTAATATGGTGAAAAGTTATTTACATGGTTAATTAGAACCAAAATATGGAACAAAATTGACTTATATGAATGTGGCACTAAGAGGTGGTAAAAGGATTTCTAATTGGATGTATATGTTGTTAACAAGTTAATTGTACCAATATATGATGGCAAGTGACTCTTATAAGGTGCAAAGTGACTCTAATATGGTGATAAGTTACTTACATGATTGATTAGAGCCAAAATGTGGCCCAAAATTTACTTGTAGGAAAGGGGTATCAAAAGGTGGTAAAAGGATGTTTAATTACATGTACATGATGTTAACATGTTAATTGTATCAATATATGGGGAAAGTGACTCTTATAGGGTGCAAAGTGACTCTAATATGGTGAAAAGTGACTTACATGGTTGATTAGAGCCAAATTGTGGAATAAAAATAACTTGTATGAAAGTGGCATTAATAGGTGGTAAAAGGATGTCAAATTGGATGTATATGATGTTAACATGTTAATTGTTGTATATATGGTGGAAAGTGACTCTTATAGGGGTGCAAAGTGACTCTAATATGGAGAAAAGTGCCTTACTGTTTGATTAGAACCGAAATTTGGAACTAAATTGACCTTCATGAAAGTGGAATTATGAGGTGGTAAAAGGATGTCAAATCGGATGTATATGTTGTTAACATGTTAATTATACATATAGATTGTGGAAAGTGACTCATATAGGGAGCAAAATTACTCTAATATGGTGAAAAGTGACTTACATGGTTAATTAGAACCAAAATGTGGACCAAAATTGACTTGTAGTGGCACTAAGAGGTGGTAAAAGGATTTCTATATGGATGTATATGATGTTAACATGTTAATTGTACCAATATATGATGGCAAGTGACTCTTATAAGGTGCAAAGTGACTCTAATATGGTGATAAGTCACTTACATGATTGATTAGAGCCAAAATGTGGCCCAAAATTGACTTATAGGAAAGGGGTATCAAAAGGTGGTTAAAGAATGTTTAATTGTATGTACATGATGTTAACATGTTAATTGTATCAATATATGGGGAAAGTGACTCTTATAGGGTGCAAAGTGACTCTAATATGGTGAAAAGTGACTTACATGGTTGATTAGAGCCAAAATGTGGAATAAATTAACTTTTATGAAAGTGGCATTAATAGGTGGTAAAAGGATGTCAAATTGGATGTATATGATGTTAACATCTTAATTGTTGTATATATGGTAGAAAGTGACTCTTATAGGGTGCAAAGTGACTCTAATATGGTGAAAAGTGACTTACATGGTTGATTAGAACCAAAATGTGGAACAAAATTGACCTGTATGAAAGTAGAACTAATAGGTGGTAAAAGGATGTGAAATTGGATGTATATGATGTTAACATGTTAATTATACATATATATTGTGGAAAGTAACTCATATAGGGTGCAAAATGACTATAACATGGTGAAAAGTGACTTACATGGTGAATTAGAACCAAAATGGGGACCGAAATTGACTTGTATAAATATGGCACTAAGAGGATGTAAAAGGATTTTTAATTGCATTTACATGATGTTAACATGTTAATTGTACCAATATTTGATGACAAGTGACTCCTATAAGGTGCAAATTGACTATAATATGGTGAAAAGTCACTTACATGATTGATTAGTGCCATACTGTGGCCCAAAATTGACTTGTAGGAAAGGGGGTACCTAGAGGTGGTTAAAAGATGTCTAATTGCATGTACATGATGTTAACATGTTAATTATATCAATATATGTTGGCAAGTGACTCTTATAGGGTGCAAAGTGACTCTAATATGGTGAAAAGTGACATACATGGTTGATTAGAGCCAAAATATGGTAAAAAATTAACCTGTATGAATGTGGCATTAATAGGCGGTAAAAGGATTTGAAATTGGATGTATATGATGTTAACATGTTAATTATTGTATATATGGTGGAAAGTGACTCTTATTGAAAGGAATATGTCCTAAGTCCAATCATGTATTAGGATTTAGGAATAACTTTTATGTAATCTGTTTTGATTTCATTGATATTAATAAAGACTTGTTTTGTTTTTATTACGGGGTTTATCTATTTAAGTGTTTAAATAAGATATACCATAGTTTAGAGTAAAGCTTTTTATGGATTATGATGAGATCATAATAGTGAGACCTAAAAAGATGATAACTCTAAACTTAAATAGTTCCTGGTCATAGGATTACTAACTGGTAATTAATAATCCGCAAAGATCGGTACATACTATGCTTGCTTCATTATGAAGGATGTCTGTTCTCATAGACATTTGTGTGGTGACACTATAGCTAGTATGTAGGTGCTTACTATGGAATAAGTTCACTGAACATGACTCGCCCAGCTGAACAACTGATGGAGTTCACTCACGTATCAGCAGTTGTTCGCTTAGTGATAGTTGTACAAGTATCCTTAGACTTGAGTTCATCATAGTCATCTTGTGTACACTGAACTATGCTTTGGTTTAGTTCTTAGTCTCCAGGGACAATTATTAGGGCTCTTCTGGGTATAGGAATTTGTACACGAAGATAGTGTATGATCAATAAAGGATCTAGCCCTTCCAGTGAAGGAAGCGAATGTTCAAGGCTGATCCACTTATGCTAGTTCAGGAATCTCTGGCCAGAGTAAATGAAATTAGAAAGGAGTTTCTAATTTGCATAGAATTACGCATAATAGATGGTAAGCAAGTGATTGAATTAGATAGGCTTGACACGAGATCCATGCCTTGTATTTAATCGGGACATTGTAGGGTAGAAGGAGTTTATTGTACGGTAACTATTCACTGACAGGTTCTTGGTATTCTAAGCAGTGAATTCATATTATCCGGATAGTCGCGATATGTTGAGAAGCATCACTCACGATGTAGAATAAATGTGATTAATTAATTAATCATATTTAATAAATTAGAGAATTTATATAAATAATGATAAAATAGTTTTATTATTATTTATTTCTACTACCGGCTTAATATTGAACCTACAGGGTCACACCATAAAAAGAGAATGATTTTATGGTGGAGGAATTAATTAATAATGGCTAATAATTATTTATTTATGAAATAAATAATTAATTGGCAAATTTAATAATTGATTAAATGAGATTTAATTGATTATAAATTAATTAAGAAAAGTTCTTAATATTATTAATTAAGGATTTAATTTTTGGAAATTAAACCAAGAGAGAGAATTAATTCTAAAGTGTTTAGAAAAAAGATTAATAATTAAAAGGTGTTTTAATTATTAATGAGAATAATAAATGGGATAATAATAATATTATTTATTGGAAAATTTCAGTTGAAAATTTTGCCTATAAATACACTATTATAGACCCTATTTTATTCTAACCCCAGAAACCCAAAAGTTTCAGAAAACCAAATTCTCTCCACCTCCTCCTCCTCCTAAAAGTCGTTTTCTTGGTGGATACCGGTGGAGTGCTTCACACTTGAGGAGCAACTGCTAAGGATCTCTGATCGTTGTCTCCGAATTAATTTTAAAAGGTTAGATTCGATCCCTCGAATTTTTATTCACGATTTATATGCTTTTATTTGTATTTTGTATGTGTAAAAGTGTTTTTCCACGCCCCGCTGCGTTTAAAAATCCAACATTGGTATCAGAGCATAGGTTGTATGCATATAGATCTGTGGTAAAAATTTCAGAATTTTATGTGCTTGTATGAATTAATTATGATTTTTACAAGTTATATTATGGATTAATTTTGTCTGATGAGAAATCGTTTCTCATAATAATTTTGAATGTTGATCTGGGTTCTACAAGTGTTGTAGATCGTCTGGGTATTTTTTTCATAATTTTATGATGTATAGATTTTTTATTATGAATTTTTGAAGTTCTAGCAATTAAAATTCGTAATTAAATAATTATATATATATGTATTTAATGTATATATATCTGTACTGTATATATTTGTTTGCACGGAAAGTAAAGGCAAACAAGACAGACATGTCAGGAGAAGTACAGGATAGGCACAACAACCGAGAAGAAAAAGACGGCTGCTGAGAAAATTAAAAAAAAAAAAATATAGGGCTGTAACGCATTACAGGAATGCGTTACACACCTGTGGCGCATTCACGGAATGCGTTACACCTTTTAAATGGCTTTAAAGGCTGTAACGCATCACCGGAATGCGTTACAGGGCTTGTAACGCATTCCTGTAATGCGTTACAGCCCGTCTGTTGATATTAAAATTGATTTTCTGGGAGTTTCGTAACTCCGTTTTAGGCGTGCAATATACCGTTGGATTCGTTTTTCCGAGACGGATCTAATGGAGTGATCAATTTTAGTTTATATAAAAGTTTTGAACTGTTTATATTTCCATGAAGTGTTTTAAAGTTGTTTTTGACTGTTTTAATTGCTTTTAAATGCTTCATGTGATACATAGAGATGTATAATGCTTAGACTAATGTGCTAGATGATGTAACATGCCTACCTTGATGTTTATTCATGTTGATATATGTGATATATGCTTAGTTTATCATGCGATGATAGATTTAGGTGAACTTAAATGAACATAAGGCATTTGTTAGACAACCTAATATAGTGAAATTGTTTCATAACCTTAATAACAATATTATGAATACAATCATGAGATTCTTGTGTTTATGAAACACGTAATTGAATATGAATTTTCGATATGAGAGAAAGGATGATTCTGTCAACAACAGATTTCTATCTGTAAGAAAGGGTTATTAAGTGACGCCTCTTGACAATGCTCCACCCGATCTGGGAATCGTCTGATTATTGATTATTGATTTGAAATATTTAATTTAAAAGGAAGAATCTCTTTATAATATGATTATGATTGTAACGTAATATAATCCCTCTAAAATTAAATAATATCAAGTAGTAATTGCCCAATGATACAATGGGCTTGTGTCGGTCATAGCCTTCCAACATGATAGAAAAGTAGTTCTTATTTTTGAATCATTGTCGGTTCGTGCTATAGCCGAGGGCTTTGATTTCGAAATAAGAAATACTTGTCTATTACATAGAGATGTGTACATTGAATAAGAATCTAAAGGTCGGTACGTGCTACAGCCGTGGCACTTGCCATCATATATTGATACAATTAACATGTTAACATCTTGTACATGCAATTAGACATCCTTTAACCACCTCTTGGTACCCCCTTTACTACAAGCCAATTTTGGGCTACATTTTGGCACTAATCAATCATGTAAGTGACTTCTCACCATATTATAGTCAATTTGCACCTTATAAGAGTCACTTGCCATCTTATATTGGTACAATTAATATGTTAACATCATGTACATGCAATTAGAAATCCTTTTACAACCTCTTAGTGCCACATTCATACAAGTCAATTTTGGTCCACATTTTGATTCTAATTAACCATGTAAGTCACTTTTCACCATGTTAGAGTCATTTTGCACCCTATATAAGTCACTTTCCACAATCTATATGTATAATTAAAATGTTAACATTATATACATCCAATTTGACATCCTTTTACCACATATTAGTTCCACTTTCATACACGTCAATTTTGTTCCACATTTTGGTTCTAATCAACCATGTAAGTCACTTTTCACCATATTAGAGTCACTTTCCACCCTATAAGACTCACTTTCCACCATATATACAACAATTAATATGTTAACATCATATACATCCAATTTGACATCCTTTTACAACATATTAATGCCACTTTCATACAAGTTAATTTTATTCCACATTTAGACTCTAATCAACTATGTAAGTCACTTTTCACCATATTAGAGTCACTTTGCACCCCATAAGAGTCACTTTTACCATATATTGATACAATTAACATGTTAAAATCATGTACATGCAATTAAATATCCTTTAACCACTTCTTGGTACACCCTTTCCTACAAGTCAATTTGGGCCACATTTTGGCACTAATCAATCATGTAAGTGACTTATCACCATATTAGAGTCACTTTGCACCTTATAATAGTCACTTGCCATCATATATTGGTACAATTAACATGTTAACATCATATACATCCAATTAGAAATCCTTTTACCACCTCTTAGTGCCACATTCATACAAGTCAATTTTGGTCCACATTTTGGTTCTAATTAACCATGTAAGTCACTTTTCACCATATTAGGGTCATTTTACACCCTATATGAGTCACTTTCCACCATATATTTATACAATTAACATGTTAACATCATATACATCCGAATTGACATCCTTTTACCACCTCTTAATTCCACTTTCATACAAGTTAATTTTTTACCACATTTGGGCTCTAATCAACCATGTATTTCACTTTTCACCATATTAGAGTCACTTTGCACCCTATAAGAGTCACTTGCCATCATATATTGATACAATTAACATGTTAACATCTTGTACATGCAATTAGACATCCTTTAACCACCTCTTGGTACCCCCTTTACTACTAGTCAATTTTGGGCCACATTTTGGCACTAATCAATCATGTAAGTGACTTCTCACCATATTATAGTCAATTTGCACCTTATAAGAGTCACTTGCCATCATATATTGGTACAATTAACATGTTAACATCATGTATATGCAATTAGAAATCCTTTTACAACCTCTTAGTGCCACATTCATACAAGTCAATTTTGGTCCACATTTTGGTTCTAATTAACCATGTAAGTCTTTTTCACCATATTAGGGTCATTTTGCACCCTATATGAGTCACTTTCCACCATATATTTATACAATTAACATGTTAACATCATATACATCCGAACTGACAGTCTTTTACCACCTCTTGATTCCACTTTCATACAGGTCAATTTTGTTCCAGATTTTGGTTCTAATCAACCATGTAAGTCACTTTTCACCATATTAGAGTCACTTTGCACCATATAAGACTCACTTTCCACCATATATACAACAATTAATATGTTAACATCATATGCATCCAATTTGACATCCTTTTACCACCTATTAATGCCACTTTCATACAAGTTAATTTTATTCCACATTTAGACTCTAATCAACCATGTAAGTCACTTTTCACCATATTAGAGTCACTTTACACCGTATAAGAGTCTCTTTCCCCATATATTGATACAATTAACATGTTAACATCATGTACATGCATTTAAACATCCTTTAACCACCTCTTGGTACACCCTTTCCTACAAGTCAATTTGGGCCACATTTTGGCACTAATCAATCATGTAAGTGACTTATCACCATATTAGAGTAACTTTGCACCTTATAATAGTCACTTGCCATCATATATTGGTACAATTAACATGTTAACATCATATACATCCAATTAGAAATCCTTTTACCACCTCTTAGTGCCACATTCATACAAGTCAATTTTGGTCCACATTATGGTTCTAATTAACCATGTAAGTCACTTTTCACCATATTAGAGTCATTTTGCACCCTATATGAGTCACTTTCCACCATATATTTTTACAATTAACATGTTAACATCATATACATCTGAATTGACATTCTTTTACCACCTCTTAATTCCACTTTCATACAGGTCAATTTTGTTCCACATTTTGGTTCTAATCAAACATGTAAGACACTTTTCACCATATTAGAGTCACTTTGCACCTTATAAGAGTCACATTCCACCATATATACAACAATTAACATGTTAACATCATATACATCCTCTTACCACCTATTAAAGCCACTTTCATATAAGTTAATTTTTCCCCACATTTTGGCTCTAATCAACCATGTAAGTCACTTTTCACCATATTAGAGTCACTTTGCACCCTATAAGAGTCACTTGCCACCATATATTGATACAATTAACATGTTAACATCATGTACATGCAATTAGACATCATTTAACCACCTCTTGGTACGCCTTTCCTACAAGTCAATTTTGGGCCACATTTTAACTCTAATCAATCATGTAAGTGATTTCTCACCATATTAAGTTACTTTGCACCTTATAAGAGTCACTTGCCATCATATATTGGTACAATTAATATGTTAACATCATGTACATGCAATTAGAAATCCTTTAACCACCTCTTAGTGCCACATTCATACAAGTCAATTTTGGTCCACATTCTGGTTCTAATTAACCATGTAAGTCACTTTTCACCATATTAGAGTAATTTTGCACCCTATATGAGTTACTTTCCACCATATATTTATACAATTAACATGTTAACATCATATACATCTGAATTGACATTCTTTTACCACCTCTTCATTCCACTTTCATACAGGTCAATTTAGTGCCACATTTTGGTTCTAATCAACCATTTAAGCCACTTTTCACCATATTAGAGTCACTTTGTACCTTAAAAGTCACTTTCCACCATATATACAACAATTAACATGTTAACATCATATACATCCAATTTCACATCCTTTTACCGCCTATTAATGCCATTTTCATACAAGTTAATTTTTTACCACATTTTGGCTCTAATTAACCAAGTATGTCAGTTTTCACCATATTAAAGTGACTTTGCACCCTATAAGAGTCACTTGCCATCATATATTGATACAATTAACATGTTAACATCATGTACATGCAATTAGACATCCTTTAACCACCTCTTGGTATCCCCTTTACTACAAGTCAATTTTGAGCCACATTTTGGCACTACTCAATCATGTAAGTGACTTCTCACCATATTATAGTCAATTTGCACCTTATAAGAGTCACTTGCCATCATATATTGGTACAATTAACATGTTAACATCATGTACATGCTATTAGAAATCCTTTTACAACCTCTTAGTGCCACATTCATACAAGTCAATTTTGGTCCACATTTTGATTCTAATTAACCATGTAAGTCACTTTTCACCATATTAGGGTCGTTTTGCACCCTATATGAGTCACTTTCCACCATATATTTATACAATTAACATGTTAACATCATATACATCCGAATTGACATCCTTTTACCACCTCTTGATTCCACTTTCATACAGGTCAATTTTGTTCCAGATTTTGGTTATAATAAACCAAGTCACTTTGCACCTTATAAGGGTCACGTTCCACCATATATACAACAATTAACATGTTAACATCATATACATCCTCTTACCACCTATTAAAGCCACTTTCATATAAGTTAATTTTTCCCCACATTTTGGCTCTAATCAACCATGTAAGTCACTTTTCACCATATTAGAGTCACTTTGCACCCTATAAGAGTCACTTGCCACCATATATTGATACAATTAACATGTTAACATCATGTACATGCAATTAGACATCATTTAACCACCTCTTGGTACGCCTTTCCTACAAGTCAATTTTGGGCCACATTTTAACTCTAATCAATCATGTAAGTGATTTCTCACCATATTAAGTTACTTTGCACCTTATAAGAGTCACTTGCCATCATATATTGGTACAATTAATATGTTAACATCATGTACATGCAATTAGAAATCCTTTAACCACCTCTTAGTGCCACATTCATACAAGTCAATTTTGGTCCACATTCTGGTTCTAATTAACCATGTAAGTCACTTTTCACCATATTAGAGTAATTTTGCACCCTATATGAGTTACTTTCCACCATATATTTATACAATTAACATGTTAACATCATATACATCTGAATTGACATTCTTTTACCACCTCTTCATTCCACTTTCATACAGGTCAATTTAGTGCCACATTTTGGTTCTAATCAACCATTTAAGCCACTTTTCACCATATTAGAGTCACTTTGCACCTTAAAAGTCACTTTCCACCATATATACAACAATTAACATGTTAACATCATATACATCCAATTTCACATCCTTTTACCGCCTATTAATGCCATTTTCATACAAGTTAATTTTTTACCACATTTTGGCTCTAATTAACCAAGTATGTCAGTTTTCACCATATTAAAGTGACTTTGCACCCTATAAGAGTCACTTGCCATCATATATTGATACAATTAACATGTTAACATCATGTACATGCAATTAGACATCCTTTAACCACCTCTTGGTATCCCCTTTACTACAAGTCAATTTTGAGCCACATTTTGGCACTACTCAATCATGTAAGTGACTTCTCACCATATTATAGTCAATTTGCACCTTATAAGAGTCACTTGCCATCATATATTGGTACAATTAACATGTTAACATCATGTACATGCTATTAGAAATCCTTTTACAACCTCTTAGTGCCACATTCATACAAGTCAATTTTGGTCCACATTTTGATTCTAATTAACCATGTAAGTCACTTTTCACCATATTAGGGTCATTTTGCACCCTATATGAGTCACTTTCCACCATATATTTATACAATTAACATGTTAACATCATATACATCCGAATTGACATCCTTTTACCACCTCTTGATTCCACTTTCATACAGGTCAATTTTGTTCCAGATTTTGGTTATAATAAACCAAGTCACTTTGCACCTTATAAGGGTCACTTTCCACCATATATACAACAATTAACATGTTAACATCATATACGTCCAATTTCACATCCTTTTACCGCTTATTAATGCCACTTTCATACAAGTTAATTTTTTACCACATTTTTGCTCAAATCAACCATGTATGTCAGTGTTCACCATATTAGAGTCACTTTGCACCTATAAGAGTCACTTGCCATCATATATTGATACAACTAACATGTTAACATCATGTTCATGCAATTAGACATCCTTTAACCACCTCTTGGTATCCCCTTTACTACAAGTCAATTTTGGGCCACATTTTAGCACTACTCAATCATGTACGTGACTTCTCACCATATTAGAGTCAGTTTGCACCTTATAATAGTCACTTGCCATCATATATTGGTACAATTAACATGTTAACATCATATACATCCGAATTGACATCCTTTTACCACCTCTTAATTCCACTTTCATACAGGTCAATTTTGTTCCACATTTTGGTTCTAATCAAACATGTAAGACACTTTTCACCATATTAGAGTCACTTTGCACCTTATAAGAGTCACGTTCCACCATATATACAACAATTAACATGTTAACATCATATACATCCTCTTACCACCTATTAAAGCCACTTTCATATAAGTTAATTTTTCCCCACATTTTCGCTCTAATCAACCATGTAAGTCACGTTTCACCATATTAGAGTCACTTTGCACCCAATAAGAGTCACTTGCCACCATATATTGATACAGTTAACATGTTAACATCATGTACATGCAATCAGACATCACTTAACCACCTCTTGGTACGCCTTTCCTACAAGTCAATTTTGGGCCATATTTTGGCTCTAATCAATCATGTAAGTGATTTCTCACCATATTAGACTTACTTTGCACCTTATAAGAGTCACTTGCCATCATATATTGGTACAATTAATATGTTAACATCATGTACATGCAATTAGAAATCCTTTAACCACCTCTTAGTGCCACATTCATACAAGTCAATTTTGGTCCACATTCTGGTTCTAATTAACCATGTAAGTCACTTTTCACCATATTAGAGTCATTTTGCACCCTATATGAGTCACTTTCCACCATATATTTATACAATTAACATGTTAACATCATATACATCTGAATTGACATTCTTTTACCACCTCTTAATTCCACTTTCATACAGGTCAATTTTGTGCCACATTTTGGTTCTAATCAACCATTTAAGCCACTTTTCACCATATTAGAGTCACTTTGCCCCTCAAAAGTCACTTTCCACCATATATACAACAATTAACATGTTAACATCATATACATCCAATTTCACATCCTTTTACCGCCTATTAATGCCATTTTCATACAAGTTAATTTTTTACCACATTTGGGCTCTAATCAACCATGTATGTCACTTTTCACCATATTAGAGTCACTTTGCACCCTATAAGAGTCACTTGCCATCATATATTGATACAATTAACATGTTAACATCTTGTACATGCAATTAGACATCCTTTAACCACCTCTTGGTACCCCCTTTACTACAAGTCAATTTTGGGCCACATTTTGGCACTAATCAATCATGTAAGTGACTTCTCACCATATTATAGTCAATTTGCACCTTATAAGAGTCACTTGCCATCATATATTGGTACAATTAACATGTTAACATCATGTACATGCAATTAGAAATCCTTTTACAACCTCTTAGTGCCATATTCATACAAGTCAATTTTGGTCCACATTCTGGTTCTAATTAACCATGTAAGTCACTTTTCACCATATTAGAGTCATTTTGCACCCTATATGAGTCACTTTCCACCATATATTTATACAATTAACATGTTAACATCATATACATCTGAATTGACATTCTTTTACCACCTCTTAATTCCACTTTCATACAGGTCAATTTTGTTCCACATTTTGGTTCTAATCAACCATTTAAGCCATTTTTCACCATATTAGAGTCACTTTGCACCTTAAAAGTCAGTTTCCACCATATATACAACAATTAACATGTTAACATCATATACGTCCAATTTTACATCCTTTTACCGCCTATTAATGCCACTTTCATACAAGTTAATTTTTTACCACATTTTGGCTCTAATTAACCATGTATGTCAGTTTTCACCATATTAGAGTGACTTTGCACCCTATAAGAGTCACTTGCCATCATATATTGATACAATTAACATGTTAACATCATGTACATGCAATTAGACATCCTTTAACCACCTCTTGGTATCCCCTTTACTACAAGTCAATTTTGGGCCACATTTTGGCACTACTCAATCATGTAAGTGACTTCTCAGCATATTATAGTCAATTTGCACCTTATAAGAGTCACTTGCCATCATATATTGGCACAGTTAACATGTTAACATCATGTACATGCTATTAGAAATCCTTTTACAACCTCTTAGTGCCATATTCATACAAGTCAATTTTGGTCCACATTTTGGTTCTAATTAACCATGTAAGTCACTTTTCATCATATTAGGGTCATTTTGCACCCTATATGAGTCACTTTCCACCATATATTTATACAATTAACATGTTAACATCATATACATCCGAATTGACATCCTTTTACCACCTCTTGATTCCACTTTCATACAGGTCAATTTTGTTCCAGATTTTGGTTCTAATCAACCATGTAAGTCACTTTGCACCTTATAAGGGTCACTTTCCACCATATATACAACAATTAACATGTTAACATCATATACGTCCAATTTCACATCCTTTTACCGCTTATTAATGCCACTTTCATACAAGTTAATTTTTTACCACATTTTGGCTCTAATCAACCATGTATGTCAGTTTTCACCATATTAGAGTCACTTTGCACCCAATAAGAGTCACTTGCCATCATATATTGATATAACTAACATGTTAACATCATGTTCATGCAATTAGACATCCTTTAACCACCTCTTGGTATCCCCTTTACTACAAGTCAATTTTGGGCCACATTTTAGCACTACTCAATCATGTAAGTGACTTCTCACCATATTAGAGTCAGTTTGCACCTTATAATAGTCACTTGCCATCATATATTGGTACAATTAACATGTTAACATCATATACATCCAATTAGAAATCCTTTTACCACCTCTTCGTGCCACATTCATACAAGTCAATTTTGGTCCACATTTTGGTTCTAATTAACCATGTAAGTCACTTTTCAACATATTAGGGTCATTTTACACCCTATATGAGTCACTTTCCACCATATATTTATACAATTAACATGTTAACATCATATACATCCGAATTGACATCCTTTTACCACCTCTTAATTGCACTTTCAACAGGTCAATTTTGTTCCACATTTTGGTTCTAATCAAACATGTAAGACACTTTTCACCATATTAGAGTCACTTTGCACCTTATAAGAGTCACGTTCCACCATATATACAACAATTAACATGTTAACATCATATACTTCCTCTTACCACCTATTAAAGCCACTTTCATATAAGTTAATTTTTCCCCACATTTTGGCTCTAATCAACCATGTAAGTCACTTTTCACCATATTAGAGTCACTTTGCACCCTATAAGAGTCACTTGCCACCATATATTGATACAGTTAACATGTTAACATCATGTACATGCAATTAGACATCACTTAACCACCTCTTGGTACGCCTTTCCTACAAGTCAATTTTGGGCCACATTTTGGCTCTAATCAATCATGTAAGTGATTTCTCACCATATTAGACTTACTTTGCACCTTATAAGAGTCACTTGCCATCATATATTGGTACAATTAATATGTTAACATCATGTACATGCAATTAGAAATCCTTTAACCACCTCTTAGTGCCACATTCATACAAGTCAATTTTGGTCCACATTCTGGTTCTAATTAACCATGTAAGTCACTTTTCACCATATTAGAGTCATTTTGCACCCTATATGAGTCACTTTCCACCATATATTTATACAATTAACATGTTAACATCATATACATCTGAATTGACATTCTTTTACCACCTCTTAATTCCACTTTCATTCAGGTCAATTTTGTGCCACATTTTGGTTCTAATCAACCATTTAAGCCACTTTTCACCATATTAGAGTCACTTTGCCCCTCAAAAGTCACTTTCCACCATATATACAACAATTAACATGTTAACATCATATACATCCAATTTCACATCCTTTTACCGCCTATTAATGCCATTTTCATACAAGTTAATTTTTTACCACATTTGGGCTCTAATCAACCATGTATGTCACTTTTCACCATATTAGAGTCATTTTGCACCCTATAAGAGTCACTTGCCATCATATATTGATACAATTAACATGTTAACATCTTGTACATGCAATTAGACATCCTTTAACCACCTCTTGGTACCCCCTTTACTACAAGTCAATTTTGGGCCACATTTTGGCACTAATCAATCATGTAAGTGACTTCTCACCATATTATAGTCAATTTGCACCTTATAAGAGTCACTTGCCATCATATATTGGTACAATTAACATGTTAACATCATGTACATGCAATTAGAAATCCTTTTACAACCTCTTAGTGCCATATTCATACAAGTCAATTTTGGTCCACATTCTGGTTCTAATTAACCATGTAAGTCACTTTTCACCATATTAGAGTCATTTTGCACCCTATATGAGTCACTTTCCACCATATATTTATACAATTAACATGTTAACATCATATACATCTGAATTGACATTCTTTTACCACCTCTTAATTCCACTTTCATACAGGTCAATTTTGTTCCACATTTTGGTTCTAATCAACCATTTAAGCCATTTTTCACCATATTAGAGTCACTTTGCACCTTAAAAGTCAGTTTCCACCATATATACAACAATTAACATGTTAACATCATATACGTCCAATTTTACATCCTTTTACCGCCTATTAATGCCACTTTCATACAAGTTAATTTTTTACCACATTTTGGCTCTAATTAACCATGTATGTCAGTTTTCACCATATTAGAGTGACTTTGCACCCTATAAGAGTCACTTGCCATCATATATTGATACAATTAACATGTTAACATCATGTACATGCAATTAGACATCCTTTAACCACCTCTTGGTATCCCCTTTACTACAAGTCAATTTTGGGCCACATTTTGGCACTACTCAATCATGTAAGTGACTTCTCAGCATATTATAGTCAATTTGCACCTTATAAGAGTCACTTGCCATCATATATTGGCACAGTTAACATGTTAACATCATGTACATGCTATTAGAAATCCTTTTACAACCTCTTAGTGCCATATTCATACAAGTCAATTTTGGTCCACATTTTGGTTCTAATTAACCATGTAAGTCACTTTTCATCATATTAGGGTCATTTTGCACCCTATATGAGTCACTTTCCACCATATATTTATACAATTAACATGTTAACATCATATACATCCGAATTGACATCCTTTTACCACCTCTTGATTCCACTTTCATACAGGTCAATTTTGTTCCAGATTTTGGTTCTAATCAACCATGTAAGTCACTTTGCACCTTATAAGGGTCACTTTCCACCATATATACAACAATTAACATGTTAACATCATATACGTCCAATTTCACATCCTTTTACCGCTTATTAATGCCACTTTCATACAAGTTAATTTTTTACCACATTTTGGCTCTAATCAACCATGTATGTCAGTTTTCACCATATTAGAGTCACTTTGCACCCAATAAGAGTCACTTGCCATCATATATTGATACAACTAACATGTTAACATCATGTTCATGCAATTAGACATCCTTTAACCACCTCTTGGTATCCCCTTTACTACAAGTCAATTTTGGGCCACATTTTAGCACTACTCAATCATGTAAGTGACTTCTCACCATATTAGAGTCAGTTTGCACCTTATAATAGTCACTTGCCATCATATATTGGTACAATTAACATGTTAACATCATATACATCCAATAAGAAATCCTTTTACCACCTCTTCGTGCCACATTCATACAAGTCAATTTTGGTCCACATTTTGGTTCTAATTAACCATGTAAGTCACTTTTCAACATATTAGGGTCATTTTACACCCTATATGAGTCACTTTCCACCATATATTTATACAATTAACATGTTAACATCATATACATCCGAATTGACATCCTTTTACCACCTCTTAATTGCACTTTCAACAGGTCAATTTTGTTCCACATTTTGGTTCTAATCAAACATGTAAGACACTTTTCACCATATTAGAGTCACTTTGCACCTTATAAGAGTCACGTTCCACCATATATACAATAATTAACATGTTAACATCATATACTTCCTCTTACCACCTATTAAAGCCACTTTCATATAAGTTAATGTTTCCCCACATTTTGGCTCTAATCAACCATGTAAGTCACTTTTCACCATATTAGAGTCACTTTGCACCCTATAAGAGTCACTTGCCACCATATATTGATACAGTTAACATGTTAACATCATGTACATGCAATTAGACATCACTTAACCACCTCTTGGTACGCCTTTCCTACAAGTCAATTTTGGGCCACATTTTGGCTCTAATCAATCATGTAAGTGATTTCTCACCATATTAGACTTACTTTGCACCTTATAAGAGTCACTTGCCATCATATATTGGTACAATTAATATGTTAACATCATGTACATGCAATTAGAAATCCTTTAACCACCTCTTAGTGCCACATTCATACAAGTCAATTTTGGTCCACATTCTAGTTCTAATTAACCATGTAAGTCACTTTTCACCATATTAGAGTCATTTTGCACCCTATATGAGTCACTTTCCACCATATATTTATACAATTAACATGTTAACATCATATACATCTGAATTGACATTCTTTTACCACCTCTTAATTCCACTTTCATTCAGGTCAATTTTGTGCCACATTTTGGTTCTAATCAACCATTTAAGCCACTTTTCACCATATTAGAGTCACTTTGCCCCTCAAAAGTCACTTTCCACCATATATACAACAATTAACATGTTAACATCATATACATCCAATTTCACATCCTTTTACCGCCTATTAATGCCATTTTCATACAAGTTAATTTTTTACCACATTTGGGCTCTAATCAACCATGTATGTCACTTTTCACCATATTAGAGTCATTTTGCACCCTATAAGAGTCACTTGCCATCATATATTGATACAATTAACATGTTAACATCTTGTACATGTAATTAGACATCCTTTAACCACCTCTTGGTACCCCCTTTACCACAAGTCAATTTTGGGCCACATTTTGGCACTAATCAATCATGTAGGTGACTTCTCACCATATTATAGTCAATTTGCACCTTATAAGAGTCACTTGCCATCATATATTGGTATAATTAACATGTTAACATCATGTACATGCAATTAGAAATCCTTTTACAATCTCTTAGTGCCACATTCATACAAGTCAATTTTGGTCCACATTTTGGTTCTAATTAACCATGTAAGTCTTTTTTCACAATATTAGGGTCATTTTGCACCCTATATGAGTCACTTTCCACCATATATTTATACAATTAACATGTTAACATCATATACATCCGAATTGACATCCTTCTACCACCTCTTGATTCCACTTTCATATAGGTCAATTTTGTTCCAGATTTTGGTTCTAATCAACCTTGTAGTCACTTTGGACCTTATAAGAGTCACTTTCCACCATATATACAACAATTAACATGTTAACATCATATACGTCCAATTTTACATCCTTTTACCGCCTATTAATGCCACTTTCGTACAAGTTAATTTTTTACCACATTTTGGCTCTAATTAACCATGTATGTCAGTTTTCACCATATTAGAGTGACTTTGCACCCTATAAGAGTCACTTGCCATCATATATTGATACAATTAACATGTTAACATCATGTACATGCAATTAGACATCCTTTAACCACCTCTTGGTATCCCCTTTACTACAAGTCAATTTTGGGCCACATTTTGGCACTACTCAATCATGTAAGTGACTTCTCACCATATTATAGTCAATTTGCACCTTATAAGAGTCACTTGCCATCATATATTGGTACAATTAACATGTTAACATCATGTACATGCTATTAGAAATCCTTTTACAACCTCTTAGTGCCACATTCATACAAGTCAATTTTGATCCACATTTTGGTTCTAATTAACCATGTAAGTCACTTTTCACCATATTAGGGTCATTTTGCACCCTATATGAGTCACTTTCCACCATATATTTATACAATTAACATGTTAACATCATATACATCCGAATTGACATCCTTTTACCACCTCTTGATTCCACTTTCATACAGGTCAATTTTGTTCCAGATTTTGGTTCTAATCAACCATGTAAGTCACTTTGCACCTTATAAGGGTCACTTTCCACCATATATACAACAATTAACATGTTAACATCATATACGTCCAATTTCACATCCTTTTACCGCTTATTAATGCCACTTTCATACAAGTTAATTTTTTACCACATTTTGGATCTAATCAACCATGTATGTCAGTTTTCACCATATTAGAGTCACTTTGCACCCAATAAGAGTCACTTGCCATCATATATTGATACAACTAACATGTTAACATCATGTTCATGCAATTAGACATCCTTTAACCACCTCTTGGTATCCCCTTTACTACAAGTCAATTTTGGGCCACATTTTAGCACTACTCAATCATGTAAGTGACTTCTCACCATATTAGAGTCAGTTTGCACCTTATAATAGTCACTTGCCATCATATATTGGTACAATTAACATGTTAACATCATATACATCCAATAAGAAATCCTTTTACCACCTCTTCGTGCCACATTCATACAAGTCAATTTTGGTCCACATTTTGGTTCTAATTAACCATGTAAGTCACTTTTCAACATATTAGGGTCATTTTACACCCTATATGAGTCACTTTCCACCATATATTTATACAATTAACATGTTAACATCATATACATCCGAATTGACATCCTTTTACCACCTCTTAATTGCACTTTCAACAGGTCAATTTTGTTCCACATTTTGGTTCTAATCAAACATGTAAGACACTTTTCACCATATTAGAGTCACTTTGCACCTTATAAGAGTCACGTTCCACCATATATACAACTAATTAACATGTTAACATCATATACTTCCTCTTACCACCTATTAAAGCCACTTTCATATAAGTTAATTTTTCCCCACATTTTGGCTCTAATCAACCATGTAAGTCACTTTTCACCATATTAGAGTCACTTTGCACCCTATAAGAGTCACTTGCCACCATATATTGATACAGTTAACATGTTAACATCATGTACATGCAATTAGACATCACTTAACCACCTCTTGGTACGCCTTTCCTACAAGTCAATTTTGGGCCACATTTTGGCTCTAATCAATCATGTAAGTGATTTCTCACCATATTAGACTTACTTTGCACCTTATAAGAGTCACTTGCCATCATATATTGGTACAATTAATATGTTAACATCATGTACATGCAATTAGAAATCCTTTAACCACCTCTTAGTGCCACATTCATACAAGTCAATTTTGGTCCACATTCTGGTTCTAATTAACCATGTAAGTCACTTTTCACCATATTAGAGTCATTTTGCACCCTATATGAGTCACTTTCCACCATATATTTATACAATTAACATGTTAACATCATATACATCTGAATTGACATTCTTTTACCACCTCTTAATTCCACTTTCATTCAGGTCAATTTTGTGCCACATTTTGGTTCTAATCAACCATTTAAGCCACTTTTCACCATATTAGAGTCACTTTGCCCCTCAAAAGTCACTTTCCACCATATATACAACAATTAACATGTTAACATCATATACATCCAATTTCACATCCTTTTACCGCCTATTAATGCCATTTTCATACAAGTTAATTTTTTACCACATTTGGGCTCTAATCAACCATGTATGTCACTTTTCACCATATTAGAGTCATTTTGCACCCTATAAGAGTCACTTGCCATCATATATTGATACAATTAACATGTTAACATCTTGTACATGCAATTAGACATCCTTTAACCACCTCTTGGTACCCCCTTTACCTACAAGTCAATTTTGGGCCACATTTTGGCACTAATCAATCATGTAAGTGACTTCTCACCATATTATAGTCACTTTGCACCTTATAAGAGTCACTTGCCATCATATATTGGTACAATTAACATGTTAACATCATGTACATGCAATTAGAAATCCTTTTACAACCTCTTAGTGCCACATTCATACAAGTCAATTTTGGTCCACATTTTGGTTCTAATTAACCATGTAAGTCCTTTTTCACAATATTAGGTCATTTTGCACCCTATATGAGTCACTTTCCACCATATATTTATACAATTAACATGTTAACATCATATACATCTGAATTGACATTCTTTTACCACCTCTTAATTCCACTTTCATACAGGTCAATTTTGTTCCACATTTTGGTTCTAATCAACCATTTAAGCCACTTTTCACCATATTAGAGTCACTTTGCACCTTAAAAGTCACTTTCCACCATATATACAACAATTAACATGTTAACATCATATACAGTCCAATTTTACATCCTTTTACCGCCTATTAATGCCACTTTCATACAAGTTAATTTTTTACCACATTTGGCTCTAATTCAACCATGTATGTCAGTTTTCACCATATTAGAGTCACTTTGCACCCTATAAGAGTCACTTGCCATCATATATTGATACAATTAACATGTTAACATCATGTACATGCAATTAGACATCCTTTAACCACCTCTTGGTATCCCCCTTTACTACAAGTCAATTTTGGGCCACATTTTGGCACTACTCAATCATGTAAGTGACTTCTCACCATATTATAGTCAATTTGCACCTTATAAGAGTCACTTGCCATCATATATTGGTACAATTAACATGTTAACATCATGTACATGCTAATTAGAAATCCTTTTACAACCTCTTAGTGCCACATTCATACAAGTCAATTTTGGTCCACATTTTGGTTCTAATTAACCATGTAAGTCACTTTTCACCATATTAGAGTCATTTTGCACCCTATATGAGTCACTTTCCACCATATATTTATACAATTAACATGTTAACATCATATACATCCTGAATTGACATCCTTTTACCACCTCTGATTCCACTTTCATACAGGTCAATTTTGTTCCAGATTTTGGTTCTAATCAACCATGTAAGAGTCACTTTGCACCTTATAAGGTCACTTTCCACCATATATACAACAATTAACATGTTAACATCATATACAGTCCAATTTCACATCCTTTTACCGCTTATTAATGCCACTTTCATACAAGTTAATTTTTTACCACATTTTGGCTCTAATCAACCATGTATGTCACTTTTCACCATATTAGAGTCACTTTGCACCCTATAAGAGTCACTTGCCATCATATATTGATACAACTTAACATGTTAACATCATGTTACATGCAATTAGACATCCTTTAACCACCTCTTGGTATCCCCTTTACTACAAGTCAATTTTGGGCCACATTTTAGGCACTACTCAATCATGTAAGTGACTTCTCACCATATTATAGTCAAGTTTGCACCTTATAATAGTCACTTGCCATCATATATTGGTACAATTAAACATGTTAACATCATGTACATGCAATTAGAAATCCTTTTACAACCTCTTAGTGCCACATCATACAAGTCAATTTTGGTCCACATTTTGGTTCTAATTAACCATGTAAGTCACTTTTCACCATATTAGGGTCATTTTACACCCTATATGAGTCACTTTCCACCATATATTTATACAATTAACATGTTAACATCATATACATCCGAATTGACATCCTTTTACCACCTCTTAATTCCACTTTCATACAGGTCAATTTTGTTCCACATTTTGGTTCTAATCAAACATGTAAGACACTTTTCACCATATTAGAGTCACTTTGCACCTTATAAGAGTCACGTTCCACCATATATACAACAATTAACATGTTAACATCATATACATCCTCTTACCACCTATTAAAGCCCCTTTCATATAAGTTAATTTTTCCCCACATTTTGGCTCTAATCAACCATGTAAGTCACTTTTCACCATATTAGAGTCACTTTGCACCCTATAAGAGTCACTTGCCACCATATATTGATACAGTTAACATGTTAACATCATGTACATGCAATTAGACATCACTTAACCACCTCTTGGTACGCCTTTCCTACAAGTCAATTTTGGGCCACATTTTGGCTCTAATCAATCATGTAAGTGATTTCTCACCATATTAGACTTACTTTGCACCTTATAAGAGTCACTTGCCATCATATATTGGTACAATTAATATGTTAACATCATGTACATGCAATTAGAAATCCTTTAACCACCTCTTAGTGCCACATTCATACAAGTCAATTTTGGTCCACATTCTGGTTCTAATTAACCATGTAAGTCACTTTTCACCATATTAGAGTCATTTTACACCCTATATGAGTCACTTTCCACCATATATTTATACAATTAACATGTTAACATCATATACATCTGAATTGACATTCTTTTACCACCTCTTAATTCCACTTTCATACAGGTCAATTTTGTGCCACATTTTGGTTCTAATCAACCATTTAAGCCACTTTTCACCATATTAGAGTCACTTTGCACCTTAAAAGTCACTTTCCACCATATATACAACAATTAACATGTTAACATCATATACATCCAATTTCACATCCTTTTACCGCCTATTAATGCCACTTTTCATACAAGTTAATTTTTTACCACATTTGGGCTCTAATCAACCATGTATGTCACTTTTCACCATATTAGAGTCACTTTGCACCCTATAAGAGTCACTTGCCATCATATATTGATACAATTAACATGTTAACATCTTGTACATGCAATTAGACATCCTTTAACCACCTCTTGGTACCCCCTTTACTACAAGTCAATTTTGGGCCACATTTTGGCACTAATCAATCATGTAAGTGACTTCTCACCATATTATAGTCAATTTGCACCTTATAAGAGTCACTTACCATCATATATTGGTACAATTAACATGTTAACATCATGTACATGGAATTAGAAATCCTTTTACAACCTCTTAGTGCCACATTCATACAAGTCAATTTTGGTCCACATTCTGGTTCTAATTAACCATGTAAGTCACTTTTCACCATATTAGAGTCATTTTGCACCCTATATGAGTCATTTTCCACCATATATTTATACAATTAACATGTTAACATCATATACATCTGAATTGACATTCTTTTACCACCTCTTAATTCCACTTTCATACAGGTCAATTTTGTTCCACATTTTGGTTCTAATCAACCATTTAAGCCACTTTTCACCATATTAGAGTCACTTTGCACCTTAAAAGTCACTTTCCACCATATATACAACAATTAACATGTTAACATCATATACATCCAATTTCACATCCTTTTACCGCCTATTAATGCCACTTTCATACAAGTTAATTTTTTACCACATTTGGGCTCTAATCAACCATGTATGTCACTTTTCACCATATTAGAGTCACTTTGCACCCTATAAGAGTCACTTGCCATCATATATTGATACAATTAACATGTTAACATCTTGTACATGCAATTAGACATCCTTTAACCACCTCTTGGTACCCCCTTTACTACAAGTCAATTTTGGGCCACATTTTGGCACTAATCAATCATGTAAGTGACTTCTCACCATATTATAGTCAATTTGCACCTTATAAGAGTCACTTGCCATCATATATTGGTACAATTAACATGTTAACATCATGTACATGCAATTAGAAATCCTTTTACAACCTCTTAGTGCCACATTCATACAAGTCAATTTTGGTCCACATTCTGGTTCTAATTAACCATGTAAGTCACTTTTCACCATATTAGAGTCATTTTGCACCCTATATGAGTCACTTTCCACCATATATTTATACAATTAACATGTTAACATCATATACATCTGAATTGACATTCTTTTACCACCTCTTAATTCCACTTTCATACAGGTCAATTTTGTTCCACATTTTGGTTCTAATCAACCATTTAAGCCACTTTTCACCATATTAGAGTCACTTTGCACCTTAAAAGTCACTTTCCACCATATATACAACAATTAACATGTTAACATCATATACATCCAATTTCACATCCTTTTATCCGCCTATTAATGCCATTTCATACAAGTTAATTTTTTACCACATTTGGGCTCTAATCAACCATGTATGTCACTTTTCACCATATTAGAGTCACTTTGCACCCTATAAGAGTCACTTGCCATCATATATTGATACAATTAACATGTTAACATCTTGTACATGCAATTAGACATCCTTTAACCAGCCTCTTGGTACCCCCTTTACTACAAGTCAATTTTGGGCCACATTTTGGCACTAATCAATCATGTAAGTGACTTCTCACCATATTATAGTCAATTTGCACCTTATAAGAGTCACTTGCCATCATATATTGGTACAATTAACATGTTAACATCATGTACATGCAATTAGAAATCCTTTTACAACCTCTTAGTGCCACATTCATACAAGTCAATTTTGGTCCACATTCTGGTTCTAATTAACCATGTAAGTCACTTTTCACCATATTAGAGTCATTTTGCACCCTATATGAGTCACTTTGCACTATATATTTATACAATTAACATGTTAACATCATATACATCTGAATTGACATTCTTTTACCACCTCTTAATTCCACTTTCATACAGGTCAATTTTGTTCCATATTTTGGTTCTAATCAACCATTTAAGCCACTTTTCACCATATTAGAGTCACTTTGCACCTTAAAAGTCACTTTCCACCATATATACAACAATTAACATGTTAACATCATATACATCCAATTTCACATCCTTTTACCGCCTATTACTGCCATTTTCATACAAGTTAATTTTTTACCACATTTGGGCTCTAATCAACCATGTATGTCACTTTTCACCATATTAGAGTCACTTTGCACCCTATAAGAGTCACTTGCCATCATATATTGATACAATTAACATGTTAACATCTTGTACATGCAATTAGACATCCTTTAACCACCTCTTGGTACCCCCTTTACTACAAGTCAATTTTGGGCCACATTTTGGCACTAATCAATCATGTAAGTGACTTCTCACCATATTATAGTCAATTTGCACCTTATAAGAGTCACTTGCCATCATATATTGGTACAATTAACATGTTAACATCATGTACATGCAATTAGAAATCCTTTTACAACCTCTTAGTGCCACATTCATACAAGTCAATTTTGGTCCACATTCTGGTTCTAATTAACCATGTAAGTCACTTTTCACCATATTAGAGTCATTTTGCACCCTATATGAGTCACTTTTCCACCATATATTTATACAATTAACATGTTAACATCATATACATCTGAATTGACATTCTTTTACCACCTCTTAATTCCACTTTCATACAGGTCAATTTTGTTCCACATTTTGGTTCTAATCAACCATTTAAGCCACTTTTCACCATATTAGAGTCACTTTGCACCTTAAAAGTCACTTTCCACCATATATACAACAATTAACATGTTAACATCATATACATCCAATTTCACATCCTTTTACCGCCTATTAATGCCACTTTCATACAAGTTAATTTTTTACCACATTTGGGCTCTAATCAACCATGTATGTCACTTTTCACCATATTAGAGTCACTTTGCACCCTATAAGAGTCACTTGCCATCATATATTGATACAATTAACATGTTAACATCTTGTACATGCAATTAGACATCCTTTAACCAGCTCTTGGTACCCCCTTTACTACAAGTCAATTTTGGGCCACATTTTGGCACTAATCATTCATGTAAGTGACTTCTCACCATATTATAGTCAATTTGCACCTTATAAGAGTCACTTGCCATCATATATTGGTACAATTAACATGTTAACATCATGTACATGCAATTAGAAATCCTTTTACAACCTCTTAGTGCCACATTCATACAAGTCAATTTTGGTCCACATTCTGGTTCTAATTAACCATGTAAGTCACTTTTCACCATATTAGAGTCATTTTGCACCCTATATGAGTCACTTTCCACCATATATTTATACAATTAACATGTTAACATCATATACATCTGAATTGACATTCTTTTACCACCTCTTAATTCCACTTTCATACAGGTCAATTTTGTTCCACATTTTGGTTCTAATCAACCATTTAAGCCACTTTTCACCATATTAGAGTCACTTTGCACCTTAAAAGTCACTTTCCACCATATATACAACAATTAACATGTTAACATCATATACATCCAATTTCACATCCTTTTATCGCCTATTAATGCCATTTTCATACAAGTTAATTTTTTACCACATTTGGGCTCTAATCAACCATGTATGTCACTTTTCACCATATTAGAGTCACTTTGCACCCTATAAGAGTCACTTGCCATCATATATTGATACAATTAACATGTTAACATCTTGTACATGCAATTAGACATCCTTTAACCACCTCTTGGTACCCCCTTTACTACAAGTCAATTTTGGGCCATATTTTGGCACTAATCAATCATGTAAGTGACTTCTCACCATATTATAGTCAATTTGCACCTTATAAGAGTCACTTGCCATCATATATTGGTACAATTAACATGTTAACATCATGTACATGCAATTAGAAATCCTTTTACAACCTCTTAGTGCCACATTCATACAAGTCAATTTTGGTCCACATTCTGGTTCTAATTAACCATGTAAGTCACTTTTCACCATATTAGAGTCATTTTGCACCCTATATGAGTCACTTTGCACTATATATTTATACAATTAACATGTTAACATCATATACATCTGAATTGACATTCTTTTACCACCACTTAATTCCACTTTCATACAGGTCAATTTTGTTCCATATTTTGGTTCTAATCAACCATTTAAGCCACTTTTCACCATATTAGAGTCACTTTGCACCTTAAAAGTCACTTTCCACCATATATACAACAATTAACATGTTAACATCATATACATCCAATTTCACATCCTTTTACCGCCTATTAATGCCACTTTCATACAAGTTAATTTTTTACCACATTTGGGCTCTAATCAACCATGTATGTCACTTTTCACCATATTAGAGTCACTTTGCACCCTATAAGAGTCACTTGCCATCATATATTGATACAATTAACATGTTAACATCTTGTACATGCAATTAGACATCCTTTAACCAGCTCTTGGTACCCCCTTTACTACAAGTCAATTTTGGGCCATATTTTGGCACTAATCAATCATGTAAGTGACTTCTCACCATATTATAGTCAATTTGCACCTTATAAGAGTCACTTGCCATCATATATTGGTACAATTAACATGTTAACATCATGTACATGCAATTAGAAATCCTTTTACAACCTCTTACGTGCCACATTCATACAAGTCAATTTTGGTCCACATTTTGGTTCTAATTAACCATGTAAGTCACTTTTTCACCATATTAGGGTCATTTTGCACCCTATATGAGTCACTTTCCACCATATATTTATACAATTAACATGTTAACATCATATACATCTGAATTGACATTCTTTTACCACCTCTTAATTCCACTTTCATACAGGTCAATTTTGTTCCACATTTTGGTTCTAATCAACCATTTAAGCCACTTTTCACCATATTAGAGTCACTTTGCACCTTAAAAGTCACTTTCCACCATATATACAACAATTAACATGTTAACATCATATACATCCAATTTCACATCCTTTTACCGCCTATTAATGCCACTTTCATACAAGTTAATTTTTTACCACATTTGGGCTCTAATCAACCATGTATGTCACTTTTCACCATATTAGAGTCACTTTGCACCCTATAAGAGTCACTTGTCATCATATATTGATACAATTAACATGTTAGCATCTTGTACATGAAATTAGACATCCTTTAACCAGCTCTTGGTACCCCCTTTACTACAAGTCAATTTTGGGCCACATTTTGGCACTAATCAATCATGTAAGTGACTTCTCACCATATTATAGTCAATTTGCACCTTATAAGAGTCACTTGCCATCATATATTGGTACAATTAACATGTTAACATCATGTACATGCAATTAGAAATCCTTTTACAACCTCTTAGTGCCACATTCATACAAGTCAATTTTGGTCCACATTCTGGTTCTAATTAACCATGTAAGTCACTTTTCACCATATTAGAGTCATTTTGCACCCTATATGAGTCACTTTCCACCATATATTTATACAATTAACATGTTAACATCATATACATCTGAATTGACATTCTTTTACCACCTCTTAATTCCACTTTCATACAGGTCAATTTTGTTCCACATTTTGGTTCTAATCAACCATTTAAGCCACTTTTCACCATATTAGAGTCACTTTGCACCTTAAAAGTCACTTTCCACCATATATACAACAATTAACATGTTAACATCATATACATCCAATTTCACATCCTTTTACCGCCTATTAATGCCACTTTCATACAAGTTAATTTTTTACCACATTTGGGCTCTAATCAACCATGTATGTCACTTTTCACCATATTAGAGTCACTTTGCACCCTATAAGAGTCACTTGCCATCATATATTGATACAATTAACATGTTAACATCTTGTACATGCAATTAGACATCCTTTAACCACCTCTTGGTACCCCCTTTACTACAAGTCAATTTTGGGCCACATTTTGGCACTAATCAATTCATGTAAGTGACTTCTCACCATATTATAGTCAATTTGCACCTTATAAGAGTCACTTGCCATCATATATTGGTACAATTAACATGTTAACATCATGTACATGCAATTAGAAATCCTTTTACAACCTCTTAGTGCCACATTCATACAAGTCAATTTTGGTCCACATTCTGGTTCTAATTAACCATGTAAGTCACTTTTCACCATATTAGAGTCATTTTGCACCCTATATGAGTCACTTTCCACCATATATTTATACAATTAACATGTTAACATCATATACATCTGAATTGACATTCTTTTACCACCTCTTAATTCCACTTTCATACAGGTCAATTTTGTTCCACATTTTGGTTCTAATCAACCATTTAAGCCACTTTTCACCATATTAGAGTCACTTTGCACCTTAAAAGTCACTTTCCACCATATATACAACAATTAACATGTTAACATCATATACATCCAATTTCACATCCTTTTATCGCCTATTAATGCCATTTTCATACAAGTTAATTTTTTACCACATTTGGGCTCTAATCAACCATGTATGTCACTTTTCACCATATTAGAGTCACTTTGCACCCTATAAGAGTCACTTGCCATCATATATTGATACAATTAACATGTTAACATCTTGTACATGCAATTAGACATCCTTTAACCACCTCTTGGTACCCCCTTTACTACAAGTCAATTTTGGGCCACATTTTGGCACTAATCAATCATGTAAGTGACTTCTCACCATATTATAGTAAATTTGCACCTTATAAGAGTCACTTGCCATCATATATTGGTACAATTAACATGTTAACATCATGTACATGCAATTAGAAATCCTTTTACAACCTCTTAGTGCCACATTCATACAAGTCAATTTTGGTCCACATTCTGGTTCTAATTAACCATGTAAGTCACTTTTCACCATATTAGAGTCATTTTGCACCCTATATGAGTCACTTTCCACTATATATTTATACAATTAACATGTTAACATCATATACATCTGAATTGACATTCTTTTACCACCACTTAATTCCACTTTCATACAGGTCAATTTTGTTCCACATTTTGGTTCTAATCAACCATTTAAGCCACTTTTCACCATATTAGAGTCACTTTGCACCTTAAAAGTCACTTTCCACCATATATACAACAATTAACATGTTAACATCATATACATCCAATTTCACATCCTTTTACCGCCTATTAATGCCACTTTCATACAAGTTAATTTTTTACCATTTTGGGCTCTAATCAACTATGTATGTCACTTTTCACCATATTAGAGTCACTTTGCACCCTATAAGAGTCACTTGCCATCATATATTGATACAATTAACATGTTAACATCTTGTACATGCAATTAGACATCCTTTAACCAGCTCTTGGTACACCCTTTACTACAAGTCAATTTTGGGCCATATTTTGGCACTAATCAATCATGTAAGTGACTTCTCACCATATTATAGTCAATTTGCACCTTATAAGAGTCACTTGTCATCATATATTGGTACAATTAACATGTTAACATCATGTACATGCAATTAGAAATCCTTTTACAACCTCTTACTGCCACATTTATACAAGTCAATTTTGGTCCACATTTTGGTTCTAATTAACCATGTAAGTCTTTTTTCACCATATTAGAGTCATTTTGCACCCTATATGAGTCACTTTCCACCATATATTTATACAATTAACATGTTAACATCATATACATCCTGAATTGACATTCTTTTACCACCTCTTATTCCACTTTCATACAGGTCAATTTTGTTCCAGATTTTGGTTCTAATCACATAGCCACTTTTCACCATATTAGAGTCACTTTGCACCTTATACGAGTCGTTTTCCACCATATATACAACAATTAACATGTTAACATCATATACGTCCAATTTTACATCCTTTTACCGCCTATTAATGCCATTTTCATACAAGTTCATTTTTTACCACATTTTGGCTCTTATCAACCATGTATGTCAGTTTTCACCATATTAGGGTCACTTTGCACCATATAAGAGTCACTTGCCATCATATATTGATACAACTAACATGTTAACATCTTGTTCATGCAATTAGACATCCTTTAACCACCTCTTGGTATCCCCTTTACTACAAGTATATTTTGGGCCACATTTTGGCACTACTCAATCATGTAAGTGACTTCTCACCATATTATAGTCAATTTGCACCTTATAAGAGTCACTTGCCATCATATATTGGTACAATTAACATGTTAACATCATGTACATGCAATTAGAAATCCTTTTATAACCTCTTAGTGCCACATTCATACAAGTCAATTTTGGTCCACATTCTGGTTCTAATTAACCATGTAAGTCACTTTTCACCATATTAGAGTCATTTTGCACCCTATATGAGTCACTTTCCACCATATATTTATACAATTAACATGTTAACATCATATACATCTGAATTGACATTCTTTTACCACCTCTTAATTCCACTTTCATACAGGTCAATTTTGTTCCACATTTTGGTTCTAATCAACCATTTAAGCCACTTTTCACCATATTAGAGTCACTTTGCACCTTAAAAGTCACTTTCCACCATATATACAACAATTAACATGTTAACATCATATACATCCAATTTCACATCCTTTTACCGCCTATTAATGCCACTTTCATACAAGTTAATTTTTTACCACATTTGGGCTCTAATCAACCATGTATGTCACTTTTTCACCATATTAGAGTCACTTTGCACCCTATAAGAGTCACTTGCCATCATATATTGATACAATTAACATGTTAACATCTTGTACATGCAATTAGACATCCTTTAACCAGCTCTTGGTACCCCCTTTACTACAAGTCAATTTTGGGCCATATTTTGGCACTAATCAATCATGTAAGTGACTTCTCACCATATTATAGTCAATTTGCACCTTATAAGAGTCACTTGCCATCATATATTGGTACAATTAACATGTTAACATCATGTACATGCAATTAGAAATCCTTTTACAACCTCTTAGTGCCACATTCATACAAGTCAATTTTGGTCCACATTCTGGTTCTAATTAACCATGTAAGTCACTTTTTCACAATATTAGGAGTCATTTTGCACCCTATATGAGTCACTTTCCACCATATATTTATACAATTAACATGTTAACATCATATACATCCTGAATTGACATCCTTTTACCACCTCTTGATTCCACTTTCATACAGGTCAATTTTGTTCCACGATTTTGGTTCTAATCAACCATGTAAGCCACTTTTCACCATATTAGAGTCACTTGCACTAAGAGTCACTTTCCACCATATATACTAACAATTAACATGTTAACATCATATACATCCAATTTTACATCCTTTTACGCCTATTAATGCCATTTTCATACAACTTAATTTTTTACCACATTTTGGCTCTAATCAACCATGTATGTCAGTTTTCACCATATTAGGGTCACTTTGCACCCTATAAGAGTCACTTGCCATCATATATTCATACAAATAACATGTTAACATCATGTTCATGCAATTAGACATCCTTTAACCACCTCTTGGTATCCCCTTTACTACAAGTCAATTTTGGGCCACATTTTGGCACTACTCAATCATGTAAGTGACTTCTCACCATATTATAGTCAATTTGCACCTTATAAGAGTCACTTGCCATCATATATTGGTACAATTAACATGTTAACATCATGTACATGCAATTAGAAATCCTTTTACAACCTCTTAGTGCCACATTCATACAAGTCAATTTTGGTCCACATTCTGGTTCTAATTAACCATGTAAGTCACTTTTCACCATATTAGAGTCATTTTGCACCCTATATGAGTCACTTTCCACCATATATTTATACAATTAACATGTTAACATCATATACATCTGAATTGACATTCTTTTACCACCTCTTAATTCCACTTTCATACAGGTCAATTTTGTTCCACATTTTGGTTCTAATCAACCATTTAAGCCACTTTTCACCATATTAGAGTCACTTTGCACCTTAAAAGTCACTTCCACCATATATACAACAATTAACATGTTAACATCATATACATCCAATTTCACATCCTTTTACCGCCTATTAATGCCACTTTCATACAAGTTAATTTTTTACCACATTTGGGCTCTAATCAACCATGTATGTCACTTTTCACCATATTAGAGTCACTTTGCACCCTATAAGAGTCACTTGCCATCATATATTGATACAATTAACATGTTAACATCTTGTACATGCAATTAGACATCCTTTAACCAGCTCTTGGTACCCCCTTTACTACAAGTCAATTTTGGGCCATATTTTGGCACTAATCAATCATGTAAGTGACTTCTCACCATATTATAGTCAATTTGCACCTTATAAGAGTCACTTGCCATCATATATTGGTACAATTAACATGTTAACATCATGTACATGCAATTAGAAATCCTTTTACAACCTCTTAGTGCCACATTCATACAAGTCAATTTTGGTCCACATTTTGGTTCTAATTAACCATGTAAGTCTTTTTTCACAATATTAGGGTCATTTTGCACCCTATATGAGTCACTTTCCACCATATATTTATAGCAATTAACATGTTAACATCATATACATCCGAATTGACATCCTTTTACCACCTCTTGATTCCACTTTCACACAGGTCAATTTTGTTCCAGATTTTGGTTCTAATCAACCATGTAAGTCACTTTGCACCTTATAAGAGTCACTTTCCACCATATATACAACAATTAACATGTTAACATCATATACGTCCAATTTTACATCCTTTTACCGCCTATTAATGCCACTTTCATACAAGTTAATTTTTTATCACGTTTTGGCTCTTATCAACCATGTATGTCAGTTTTCACCATATTAGAGTCACTTTGCACCTTAAAAGTCACTTTCCACCATATATAAAACAATTAACATGTTAACATCATATACATCCAATTTCACATCCTTTTACCGCCTATTAATGCCATTTTCATACAAGTTAATTTTTTACCACATTTGGGCTCTAATCAACCATGTATGTCACTTTTCACCATATTAGAGTCACTTTGCACCCTATAAGAGTCACTTGCCATCATATATTGATACAATTAACATGTTAACATCTTGTACATGCAATTAGACATCCTTTAACCAGCTCTTGGTACCCCCTTTACTACAAGTCAATTTTGGGCCACATTTTGGCACTAATCAATCATGTAAGTGACTTCTCACCATATTATAGTCAATTTGCACCTTATAAGAGTCACTTGCCATCATATATTGGTACAATTAACATGTTAACATCATGTACATGCAATTAGAAATCCTTTTACAACCTCTTAGTGCCACATTCATACAAGTCAATTTTGGTCCACATTCTGGTTCTAATTAACCATGTAAGTCACTTTTCACCATATTAGAGTCATTTTGCACCCTATATGAGTCACTTTCCACCATATATTTATACAATTAACATGTTAACATCAAATACATCTGAATTGACATTCTTTTGCCACCTCTTAATTCTACTTTCATACAGGTCAATTTTGTTCCATATTTTGGTTCTAATCAACCATTTAAGCCACTTTTCACCATATTAGAGTCACTTTGCACCTTAAAAGTCACTTTCCACCATATATACAACAATTAACATGTTAACATCATATACATCCAATTTCACATCCTTTTACCGCCTATTAATGCCACTTTCATAGAAGTTAATTTTTTACCACATTTGGGCTCTAATCAACCATATATGTCACTTTTCACCATATTAGAGTCACTTTGCACCCTATAAGAGTCACTTGCCATCATATATTGATACAATTAACATGTTAACATCTTGTACATGCAATTAGACATCCTTTAACCAGCTCTTGGTACCCCCTTTACTACAAGTCAATTTGGGCCATATTTTGGCACTAATCAATCATGTAAGTGACTTCTCACCATAATATAGTCAATTTGCACCTTATAAGAGTCACTTGCCATCATATATTGGTACAATTAACATGTTAACATCATGTACATGCAATTAGAAATCCTTTTACAACCTCTTAGTGCCACATTCATACAAGTCAATTTTGGTCCACATTTTGGTTCTAATTAACCATGTAAGTCTTTTTTCACAATATTAGGGTCATTTTGCACCCTATATGAGTCACTTTCCACCATATATTTATGCAATTAACATGTTAACATCATATACATCCGAATTGACATCCTTTTACCACCTCTTGATTCCACTTTCATACAGGTCAATTTTGTTCCAGATTTTGGTTCTAATCAACCATGTAAGTCACTTTGCACCTTATAAGAGTCACTTTCCACCATATATACAACAATTAACATGTTAATCATATACGTCCAATTTTACATCCTTTTACCGCCTATTAATGCCACTTTCATACAAGTTAATTTTTTATCACGTTTTGGCTCTTATCAACCATGTATGTCAGTTTTCACCATATTAGAGTCACTTTGTACCTTAAAAGTCACTTTCCACCATATATACAACAATTAACATGTTAACATCATATACATCCAATTTCACATCCTTTTACCGCCTATTAATGCCATTTTCATACAAGTTAATTTTTTACCACATTTGGGCTCTAATCAACCATGTATATAAGAGTCACTTGCCATCATATATTGATACAATTAACATGTTAACATCTTGTACAAGCAATTAGACATCCTTTAACCACCTCTTGGTACCCCCTTTACTACAAGTCAATTTTGGGCCACATTTTGGCACTAATCAATCATGTAAGTGACTTCTCACCATATTATAGTCAATTTGCACCTTATAAGAGTCACTTGCCATCATATATTGGCTACAATTAACATGTTAACATCATGTACATGCAATTAGAAATCCTTTTACAACCATTTAGTGCCACATTCATACAAGTCATTTTGGTCCAAATTCTGGTTCTAATTAACAATGTAAGTCACTTTTCACCATATTAGAGTCATTTTTGCACCCTATATGAGGTCACCTTCCACCATATATTTATACCAACTTAACATGTTAACATCATATACATCTGAATGACATCTTTTACCACCTCTAATTCCACTTTCATACAGGTCACTTTTGTTCCAAATTTTGGTTCTAATCAACCATTTAAGCCACTTTTCACCATATTAGAGTCACTTTGACCCTAAAAGTCACGTTTCCACCATATATACAAACAATTAACATGTTAACATTCATATCATCCCAATTCACACTCCTTTTACCGCCTATTTAATGCCATTTTCATACAAGTTAATTTTTTACCACATTTGGGCTCTAATAACACCATGTATGTCACTTTTTCACCATAATTAGAGTCACTTTGCACCCTATAAGAGTCACTTGTCATCATATATTGATACAATTAACATGTTAGCATCTTGTACATGAAATTAGACATCCTTTAACCAGCTCTTGGTACCCCCTTTACTACAAGTCAATTTTGGGCCACATTTTGGCACTAATCAATCATGTAAGTGACTTCTCACCATATATAGTCAATTGCACCTTATAAGAGTCACTGCCATTATATATTGGTACAATTAACATGTTAACATCATGTACATGCAATTAGAAATCCTTTTACAACCTCTTAGTGCCACATTCATACAAGTCAATTTTGGTCCACATTCTGGTTCTAATTAACCATGTAAGTCACTTTCACCATATTAGAGTCATTTTGCACCCTATATAGTCACTTTCCACCATATATTATACAATTAACATGTTAACATCAAATACATCTGAATTGACATTTTTGCCACCTCTTAATTCTACTTTCATACAGGTCAATTTTGTTCCATATTTTGGTTCTAATCAACCATTTAAGCCACTTTTCACAATATTAGAGTCACTTTGCACCTTAAAAGTCACTTTACCACCATAATACAACAATTAACATGTTAACATCATATACATCCAATTTCACATCCTTTTACCGCCTATTAATGCCACTTTCATACCAAGTTAATTTTTATAAACATTTGGGCTCTAATCAACCATGTATGTCACTTTTCACCCATATTAGAGTCACTTTTGCACCCTATAAGACTCACTTGCCATCATATATTGATACAATTAACATGTTAAATCTTGTACATGCAATTAGACATCCTTTAACCAGCTCTTGGTACCCCCTTTACTACAAGTCAATTTTGGGCCATATTTTGGCACTAATCAATCATGTAAGTGACTTCTTCACCATATTATAGTCAATTTGCACCTTATAAGAGTCACTTGCCATCATATATTGGTACAATTAACATGTTAACATCATGTACATGCAATTAGAAATCCTTTTACAACCTCTTAGTGCCACATCATACAGTCAATTTTGGTCCACATTTTGGTTCTAATTAACCATGTAAGTCTTTTTTCACAATATTAGGGTCATTTGCACCCTAGATGAGTCACTTTCCACCATATATTTATGCAATTAAATGTTAACATCATATACATCGAATTGACATCCTTTTACCACCTCTTGATTCCACTTTTCATACAGGTCAATTTTGTTCCAGATTTTGGTTCTAATAAACATGTAAGTCACTTTGCACCTTAAAGAGTCACTTTCCACCATAATACAACAATTAACATGTTAACATCATATGTCAATTTTACACTTTTACCGCCTATTAATGCCACTTTCATACAAGTTAATTTTTTATCACGTTTTGGCTCTTATCAACCATGCATGTCAGTTTTCACCATATTAGAGTCACTTTGCACTAAAAGTCATTTCCCACCATATATACAACAATTAACATGTTAACATCATATACATCCAATTTCACATCCTTTTACCGCCTATTAATGCCATTTCATACAAGTTAATTTTTTACCACATTGGGCTCTAATCAAACCATGTATAAGAGTCACTTGCCATCTATATTGATACATTAACATGTAACATTTGTACAAGCAATTAGACATCTTTAACCACTCTTGGTACCCCTTTACTACAAGTCAATTTGGGCCACATTTTGGCACTAATCAATCATGTAAGTGACTTCTCCATATTATAGTCAATTTGCCCTTATAAGAGTCACTGCCATCATATATTGTAATTAACATGTTAACATATGTACATGCAATTAGAAACTCCTTTTACAACTTCTTAGTGCACATTCATCAAGTCAATTTTGGTCCACATTCTGGTTCTAATTAACCAGGTAAGTCACTTTTCACCATATTAGAGTCATTTTGCACCCTATATGAGTCACTTTCCACCATTTATTATACAATTACTGTTAACATCATATACATCTGAATTGACATTCTTTTACCACCTCTTAATTCCACTTCTACAGGTCAATTGTTCCACATTTTGGTTCTAATCAACCATTAAGCCAACTTTTTCACCATATAGAGGTCACTTGTACCTTAAAAGTCACTTTCCACCATAAAACAATTAACATGTTAACATCATATACATCCAATTTTCACATCCTTTTACCGCCTATTAATGCCTTCATACAAGTTAATTTTTACCACATTTGGGCTCTAATCAACCAATGTATGTCATTTCACCATATTAGAGCACTTGCACCCTATAAGAGTCACTTGTCATCTATATGATACAATTAACATGTTAGCATCTTGTACATGAAATTAGACATCCTTTAACCAGCTCTTGGGACCCCCTTTACAGTCATTTTGGGCCACATTTGGCACTAATCAATCATGTAAGTGACTCCACCATATTATAGTCAATTTGCCCTTATAAGAAGTCACTTGCCATTATATATTGGTACAATTAAAATGTTAAACATCATGTACATGCAATTAGAAATCCTTTTACAACCTCTTACTGCACATTCATACAAGTCAATTT